>NW_013670214.1:4656-21326 GCF_000517525.1 Limulus polyphemus
AAAAAAAAAAAAAAAATACATCTTTGCCTTTCTGACTTGTGGTGTCCTCCTGCTAAAAGTAAAAACTTTTTGCGTTTTTTGTTTGTTTTGGAACCATGATTTATCTTGTTGTGTACTCGGACACAATTGTAAGTAGGGTATGTTTCACAAATTTTATTTTGCTCAAATTGCTCATCTTACTAACTGGTTAAGTTCATTTTCTGCCATAATACATGGAAATGAAGTGGACCAATTAATGATACCTAAAGAACACTCATTCAGAGATGTACTTCTAATATGGCTCGAGTAGTTAATATTTGCTGCTGAATTGAGGTTACAGTTTGTAGTTTACGCTACTAGAGATTTGAGTCTTATTTATATCTGAAATTATATTGCTAAATCAGTCTACAGTACATCATTTCAACTACATAAAATTCAACAAGAGTTTGTAATTCTATTAAATTGCATTTTTTTTTTAAGGCTTGGGTGTATCACAACCTTTCTTACAATAACAGATCTTTTGATGCATAACAAGGTTAACATTTAAATAGTTACAAGTAGTCAGTAATATTAAATATGATAGTTTACTTTTTCAATACAGAATGAAATCAGTAAATGGCCACACAGAATTTTAACTCCTTTTTGCATAAATGTCATTACTTTGTTCCTTCCACCACTCTGATTTCTCTGAAATAGGCCGCTCCTTTAATTGTGGCCCAGTCATCTTGAAGCTTACAGGATATATACAATGGATCAGTTTGCCCAGAAACATTTTTTAATTTAGACCACATTCCTTTTTTAGGTAGTCGAAGGTCAAACATTACAGACAATGCATATATTGTGAACTTTGGTGTCTGTCCGAGCTTTTGTCTGTTTCGCATTTGAAATGCAGGCAAAGCTCAACATTCACTTTTGAAATGATGGGAGAATAGGCATGAATAATGTTAATGCCAAATTTTATTTCACAAACAGGATATTTTACACTAAATAGTTAGAAATTAATTACACTATCATTCACATTTGGAAATGTGCCATAACTTAAAGATTAAAATGTTGATTTACTGTATGTTATTGTTGATTGACTCAACAATTACTTTTTGTGGTGGGTGGTATAAGTAGCTCAGAGCTTTGGCTTTGAGTGAAACCAATAGTACAACACAATTAATCTTTTTAAAGTCCATGAAATAAATTAATTTAACAGATTGACTTGAACTTTTCCCATCACTGAGGTACTTTTGCTTTTTCTCTTGTATTTCCATCAATCCAAATGAAACTTGGCACAAAAATGTCTTTTAACAACCCTCATAGACTAAATAGGCGGACTTGTGTTTTTCTTGAGATTTTACAGGGGGCAAAATTCACAATAATTTACAGACCTAGGGTATTGGTCTACCATTCATCTATACTTTGACCAATCTAAATGAGACTTTGCACAAAGATATCTTGCAACAACCTCTACGTATTGAAATGGACAGATTTAGAATTTGTGGTTTTTTTATACTTACTAGAAAAATAATAATCAAAATATAAATATTACAAGTGGTTATTAGTAGTATTTTGTTCAAAGAAAGAACATATAGTGTTTGTATACTTTAGTATACTTTCATTTAATTTTTCATCAGATTTTAGGAAACCAGTATTACATATGAAATGAATATTAAAAAGAGAGTTTAAAATTAAAATAAATAGAAAAACTTTTACTGATGGACACTAACATATGCTATAAAAACACAGTGTCTGATCAGTTCTATATGCAGATGCATTTTCTTATTTAAGGCAAGTGAACTGGAAATCCTACAGGCTGTACTTCGATGGGGTGAAGTTCAATTATCCAAACAGAGTGGAGACAGAGGTATTTGATCATAAGTTAAAATTAATATCTTAAATGGCCTCCTTTTTTTAATACAAGACACTTATGGAGAAGAAAACATTGTATTTGACAATTTAAAGTTAGTTAGTTGCTTCTTAAGTGTGTGCAAGTAGTATTATAACCTGCTGTTGGAGTTTCGTTTTTCACTATTTCTCTAGTTTATTCTTTAAGTGAGTTGTTGCAAATTTGTCATATCAAAATGCTTTTAATATAAAAAGGTTTAATTTTTTTAGTTGTCAAAATTGGTAGTGTTACTTAGTGATGAGAATGTTGTTTAGAAGAAAGGCAATTTGTGTGTAACTGAGAGTTGAATTACAAGTTATATGTTTGTCCTCATTGAATGATCCACGAAGGATCATTATTTGTTATCTTCAGTATATCTTCAGATATCTTCAGTAATCAATTATTTTATAGCACAGCAAATTATAATAAAATCTGAATTACCCATTCTACTGATTTTTGTTTATGAACCATTTTTTTAATTTTTTAACATGATTATGCACAGAAAAATTATAAGTTAACTTTAGAATATATATTACTTTAATAAAAGATTATTTTAGTTTAAAATGTTGATTAACAGAAAGATAAGTTTAAGAACTGTAGCTATGAAAGTTGAATGGTTACTGCACATTATGAAATGTAACAACTAAGTAAACCTGCATTTTATTTTTTATTTAATATACTGTTTTTAAGTTGAAGATTAATAATACTTTACACAAAGTAAATCTGTAATGACACGTTTAAAAATTGTAGTAACTTTAACTTTTACAAGTTATTATTACACATTTAAACACATTGAACTTTTAACTGTATAGTCACCAATGAATTTGGCAACCACTTAACTACATGTAGCCAAGCCTCACTTTTAAAACCTGTATAATAATCTTTATTTCAGTAAAGTACTTTCTGTACATTGACAAATTTGGCCTTTGATTTAAAGGCTGGCAGCTGCAGATGTTGCTGGGAGGCCTGATAGCAATAAAAAGTGTTCCTATTTTTATGCTATAGGACTGATGAACCAACATTGTTCATCTTTACATTGTAATAGTCATTTAGGTCAAATTCAAGAAAACATTAGACTTCATTACACACTTTTATTGAAAATGACCAAACTCCTGAAAAATGGTGTATTTACTAAAATAGAGCATTAAATAACAAACTGTCTTATACACAACTTCTATTGGCTTTATTTCTTTATATATATATAGAGAGAAAAATATAGCAATCTTTTTTTTCTTATATGTAAATTTTAAGCTTCAGAGATGTTACTTTAATACATACTAATCTAAATGTTAATTTTTAAAACACTTGTATGTGCTTATATATACTATATGTGTGCTCATGTGAGAGTTACGTGAGTGATTTTACAGGCATTATAAAGTATTTCAAATTCTGGAATTGTTATTACTTTTCACTTTGAAACTTCTAAAGTTGGTTTATACCAATGATTTTTAAATATGTTCTGGATATTATTTTTAACCTTACACGTACATCATTGTCAGCTGGAACTATTTAAATGATAATAATGTATTTTTCTTGAAAGGTAATTTTGAACTAATTTTAAACACGAATAAAGTCTTTAAGAAATATAACAATTTCAAAGTTATTTTATCTTTTTTAGAACCATCAGTAACACCACAATCAGTGTACATGGTTGGTCGAAGAGGACCCAGACGAAGGGACTTGTGTGTTGCTGAGCTGAGGGATATAATCTCTGATCTGATATGTTTTGTAAGAGTTGATCATATTGTACCACCAGATAGTGAACTGTTAACCAATGCTGTGAAACGAGGTTTATTTAGATCCCCTCCATCATGTATGCTTGATGATGATCACTTACAGGGCAGTGGTGTCTATCATAAAATAGCATCTTGGATTCATGGAAGAAAGGGTAGTCCACTGAGCATTCCGAGGCTGTTTTTGCCATATGTGGAAGAGGCACGGGTAAAGTTTTAATTAATGATATTTTTTATGTTATTTTGTACTATATTTTGTAGACCCTACAAATCTATAATAAGGAAACTAAAATTAGTAATATCTTAAAATGGTTTTAGTTTTGGAATTGAACATTTTTTATGTTTCAAGTCAGTATAATCATATGAAAAATAATGCAAGTTATTTCTGTATTATTTGTTTCAGAACTTTGATATAAAAACAGACTGTCCTTCTGTTTTGGAGACAAACAGTTTTTTATCTATAGTAGAATGTTCTTACTTCCACGTAACAGTAACTATGAAAGAATTATTTTTATTGGTTCCTGAATTGAACAATGTTACTTCTAGGTAATGTACCCATATATAACTGACTAAATTATGTTTCACAAAAACATATTTTTCATGCAGTATAGACCTATTTAAGTCAGAAATTCAAAAAAAAAACATTTTTTCTACCATATTCTCACAATGTGTAAAATAGAGGGTTGAACATTGTTGTGTACATTATTTTTCATATTACTATTACTTGTTTTAAATCCACACAAATATTATTATTTTAGATAATCCATTTAGAACAATTAATCCATTTGGAAGATACTAGTTCTGAATTATTTGATAGGCATGGCTTGATGAGCATTCAGCCCGTGATTTGGAATCATGGACTCCATCTCACAGCTCTGAAGGTCAGTCTACTGGGGATAAAGCCTCTCTGTACCAGAGCAGAAGTTCTGCTTTCAACACAAGAGATTCGGCAGAAGGTATTGAGTTTTTGGATGGAAACATTCCAGGTTTGTTTTGAATTTTGTATTTCCTACAACTTTATGAGTTACATATTTTTTTAAATGAAAAGATGTTGTAAGCTGGGCCTGGCATGGCCAGGTGGTTAGGGTGCTTAACTTGCAATCTGAGGGTTGCTGGTTTGAATCCCTGTCCCACCAAACATACTCGTCCTTTCAGCCGTGGGGTGTTATAATATGACAGTCAATCCCACTATTCATTGATAAAAAAGTAGCCCAAGAATTGGCAGGTGGTGGTGATGACTAGCTGCCTTCCCTCTAGTCTTTCACTGCTAAACTAGAGATGGCTAGCGCAGGTAGATCTCCTGTAGCTTTGCTCGAAATGCAAAAACAAACAGTGTTATAAGCATAAAAAATTGAACAAGTTTTCAAATGATAAAAGCAAAACTAGTGCTATGATTTTTTAATTGTGTAATTAAACTGTAAAGGATGAAAATATAAACATAGCATGCTAATGATTTTATATATTATCTCATCTCTTAACCCTCTTGCTACAAGCTTGGTGGATGACCTCATGACTCCAAAATGACCATCAAAACATTCATACTATAAGTTTTAGTATGTCTTGTGTATCTTTATTATGAGTTTTTTATACAGTAAATCAGGATTTTTAATAAGGTATTTTTACTAAACATTTGTCAGTGAATATATGAAATCAGAGAGTTGATTGCTTTGAGTGCAAAATGATTTTTCATGTTAAGATTAAAAATACTTTTCTTCATCTGAAAATTTTGAAATTTCATTTGCATAATCTGTAAAAACCTTCTAACTAAACATCAAATGTTTTTTCTCAGAGAAATTACATTTTTCCTCTTATTTTCTTTACCCTAACTTTTTACATGGTTGGTCAAATCAACTGACCCCATAACCACCATAAAGAATTAGGAAATAATTTATTTTCTCTGTCTTTCTAGAATGACTTCAAATTGTAAAGGTATACATCTGTTTATAGTTAATTTTATTGCTCTCTAAACCATGTCTAACTAATTATCCCACCACACAAGTTATAAATTTCTCTGGGAATGTGCAGCTTTTTTTTCTGTATCAAATTACATAATGCATGTGCTGCTAGTGAGCATACCTCATGAAGTGTTTATTTTCATTATTTTACCTTATCTTACTTTGTATAACCTGATAAGTTGTAATTTTTACATTTTAGTTACTGTTATAATAATAGGTAGAGAATACACATGAAAAACAAGAAATATAATACTTCCCTGGGTCTTCCTATTTTGCTGTTGACTGTTGATGAAACTTCAACCTACTTTTTTATACTAATGGTACCACTACATTAAATATTTTTTCACTTAATTAAATATTACATCTTAGAACACAGAATAATAACACACATAAAACAAACAATGTCCTATAACTGTCATAATTTTTCTGGCTTTCTAACTATGTGATAAGAACCTTTAAAAATTCACCTAAGCTTGTCAATGTGATTCCCAATGGAAAAACTTTTGAACTGGAAACAGATTAGACAATTCTCTGTGCAGAAAACAGAGTAATATAATTTTTCATTTGATAGATTAAAACTGGTTTTCTATTGGTTTTGAATAATATAGTATAAAATGCCAGAGCTGTTGGCAATTTGTGAAAGAGAGGATGTGAGCATGGCAAGTGGGTGTAATTCTCTAGTTTATGGCTCTGTGAGTAAAGATTGAATACTATAAAAATTATGCTTTTCCTGAGTAATATCATTATTATAATAATTAATTTATGTTAAATCCTGGACTTCTCAGAGAAGTGGTAAATAACTTAGAGAAGAGGGAAAACCTTAGAGAGCAAATGTTACAATTCTCATACTAGGGGAGATTGAGGATTTTTTTATATATTTCCTTATGAAATGAAGAACTTGAAACTTATATAATAGTAAACTTTAATGTATTATCTACATTTTGATGCCAAGTTTATTTGTATACAATGCTAATAATGTAGTTTAATTAAATTTTGAATGTAACTCTAATAAAAAGTTGTGACATGCCTGTAGCAAATGGGAAAGTTGAGATATTATGTGAAATATTTGCTTCACTGAGAATTGGACAATGGAATTGTTGATATATATATATATATATTTTTTATCTTAACTAACCTGTTGTTATTTGTTGTTGTTGTAAAGGGCCTTAAACTTTTGAGATGTTATTGTTAATTTAATGTTATGTTGAAACTGTGTAATTCAGCACACTTGATGAAGAGTAATATCGCTGTAAGATATGATCATGAATTGCTTCAATATTTAGATTTTGGTTAATATATCTTTTACATTTCTTAATATATACATTCAGTTTCATACTCCTTATTTATTGGGCATTGACTGTATTTTATTGAGAGCTATCTTCCTGATTATGGGTGGGTATTTCTTCTTAAGTCTGTTTCCTTTGACTTCTCAATACTTCTAATGTAGGTGACTAAGCTGTAGACCATTTTCATTTTACTAATAAGGAGGAAAAGAATATCAAATGATCTTGATTCTTTTTCATGGAGCAGGAATTTAGTTCTTTGATATATGGAAAAACTTGTGACATTTAGAGGTGTTAACAGCAGCACCATTCCATTATAATTGAAGTTTAAATGGGCTAAGAGTAACTGCATATTTCACAGATCAAGCCACTATTAGCTTCATGATTGGTGGTTACTTTAAGCTTTCAAAATATAGTTTGGTTAGCTGGAGCAGTAAAGCAAAGTAAGAATTATGTTGGTGGTTGCTTTGAGCTTTCAAAGTATAGTTTGGTTAGCTAGAGCAGTAAAGTACAGTAAGAATTATGTTGATGGTTGCTTTGAGCTTTCAGAGTATAGTTTGGTTAGCTAGAGCAGTAAAGCACAGTAAGAATTATGTTGATGGTTGCTTTGAGCTTTCAAAGTATAGTTTGGTTAGCTAGAGCAGTAAAGTACAGTAAGAATTATGTTGATGGTTGCTTTGAGCTTTCAAAGTATAGTTTGGCTAGCTAGAGCAGTAAAGCACAGTAAAAATACATCTTTCTACTACATAGGCAAAAAAATAGTTATTCTTTCTCTTTCCAGGTGAAATTGTGAATTTGTTTAACAATTTTTTCTTATTGTATATAATTGTGATCAGTGTCTGATTTTGAAAAACTTTGTGATGTGGTTTTTATGAAATTCCTTATTTTTTGTCTTTCTTGTATTTGAATATCTAATGATTTTAATGAAGACCTTTTAGTTTCATTTGTTTCATCAAGAGTCTAATCAAAGTATTATTCTATTTTTCATTGGTATGAATTCTTGTGAAAATTCTTTAGCATTAAATTTTTAAAAATTTGCTTTCCTTCACAACTTTGTTTTTGTTTCATAAATGCACATCAAATGAGTTTTGCACATCTAAAATTAATGTAGAATAAGCAAATGCATATAATTCTTGTTTGAAAATTTTTACCCTGACATTCTTTTTGATATCCAAATTCTACATTTCATTGCATTTGAAGGTATTAAAAAAGGCATCTAATTACTTATTTATATGTTTATGATCTACCTTAAACTGTTCCACACAAACATATTAAACCTAGATTTGTGGCAATTGTAAGTATCAGCCTTGAACAGGCTTATAGGATGTTCAGTCTCATCCTTTGATACATTTCACGTGCAAGTTCAGTGGAACATCACATTTTCAAGAAGTTTAAAGTTTTCCTATAAATATTTTATAAGAAAGAAGTTTCCCAGTAATCAAAATCTGTGAAAAAAAAGAATATATGTTACAATTTTTGTTGTGTTTTAGTAGAGTGTAACAGGATTGAACCACTTTGTTAGTCTACAGGATTTGATCTTACTGTTTCAGATTGTTAAATCCACATTGTTAATTTGTGTGCATTTTTTGTGATCTTAATGAGTTGCATTATGCTGAATCAGTTAGTGTGTAACGTTTTGAAAATTTAACAATTAAGAGATTATAAAGTTTATTGTTTTTTATATTGAACCATTCAACAAAGTTTCTAAATTTAAAAAAGGCTGTCAAGTGATTAATGTTAACCAAATTATTTCCAGTCATATAGTATACCTCTGTGTAATATACATTGCTTTTTCTGTTGAAAATGCATTACTGCCTTTTAAATGTACAACCAACAGAATAAAAATGATCAAAAATAAATATCTTACAGCTCATCAAATTATTTTGTGGTTGGGTAAGGATTAGTTTGATAAGACTTCTTAAGTTTGAAAGTAGAACATCTTACATGTTGATTTGCTTCATTTGTGGAAATAATATAAAAACCAGAAATGTATGTATTTTGGGCTTCAAGATTACAAGGTTCAATGTGTCATTTTCATGAAATTGATAGACTATAGGTCTTCTCACATTTATTAAATATATATAGTCCAAAAATTACACAGGCCTGCAATTATGTTATATTCTTGATATTTTTACAGTTCTACAGTAATTCCTGTACACTGAATCTGAAAATATAAATTTTCCTTCATCATGTACAGATTTTTCACAAAACGTCATGTACTTTTACATAAGTGAATCATTTTCATTGAAACTGGGTCACATTTTGTTGTGCTTAAAATGTTGGCAACCACTGGCTATAGATTACTGTAGACCAATCTCGACATGAAAATCTTATCGATCCTTCTAAAACCCACGTGAAACACACATAATTATAATAATAAATGTTCATTGTGGTAAATGAAATAATAGTTTGATCTAAGTAAAAGTTTTTTTTTTCTTCCTGATTTGTAAAACATCTTTGCGTGATAGAAAAAAGTGAATATTATTTTCAAAATCTATGGAAAATCTGTTATTAAACCAAAACAACTTTCATGAAGTTTAAATTTGCAGGCCTGTGTTATTATAGAGTGAAAGGACAGAAAAGTATAACTTGATAATCTATCAAAAATGCTTTCTACGTGTAGTTTGTTGATCCAAAGATGAGTATGTTTTAGTGCACTTTACTTGCCTTCTGAAGTAATAGTGTAATACAGTAGTTTGGAAAAGCTATATACTCACCTTGATCTAATCAGCAATATTCGACAGTTCCCAGTGATGCCACTCTGAGATTAATGAGGAAGCGGGAACAAGAATTAAGACATTCCCAAAGTTCTCGGCAAGCAATATCATTTAAGCAGATTCGTTGTGAAGCCACCAGATTAATCCAGCTTCAAGTTGTTCGTGAATTTGGCCTTCCTGATTCAGTTGTGGAGGTTCTGCACCGACCTGTTTATTTGTTTGTAGAGGAGCTGAATGATGGTGATAGACTTGCAACATGTCCAGTGCACCAGGATCGTATCCGTCATGATGGCAATGCTAGTCCACACGTTAGTGGCTACAACTCCCGGGAGACTCAGTGGAGTTATCAGGTGAAATTAGTTAAAATAAAAATAAATAAACTGATATTTCTCTCCCTAAAAATCTTGATAAAAATTCTGGGGTATTAAGTTTATTCACCATTTTTTGAAATAACTATATTTTCATCTTTTATCATGTAGTGCAACTCTTAAACCACAAATTGAGTTAGTATGAAATTAAATTTTATGTTAACTGTTTCTGGGATCGTATAATAATTAGTTTCTATATACTGTTAAAATATGTTGAACAACACAGTTTGGTAATAGAAGGTATATGTGTGTGTAAGTTTCTAAACTTGTATGCTTCAGGGTTTTAGCTGCTTCGATAGGTTAAACATTTTATCTGTAATTGAAAAAATTTTTATGATAGTGGTCACAGAAGTTATATGCAAAAAGACAGTGTTATAGGCATAACTTTGAAATTGCTTGTCTCATTTTTTTTCTGTACACTAGTGTCAGTGTAGTTGTTAAAGAAAAGATATAATTATAAGAAGAAATTTGTTTTTAATTGACCAAAACTTTATTAATTTCTTATCTGAGAAGGGACTGCAAATTCAGAAACTTGTCTTGTGTTTTTTTTTTAGTAAGACTGTTCTTTCAGAGAAATAAATAACATTTTTTGAAAGTGTGAGAGTTTGTAGGAAATGGGGTCTTTGCCCATATTTTGTATAAAATATATTTTATTACACACAGAGTGGCCAACTAATCACTCATAAACCTATTTTGCTTTGCATGTTTGTAGAAACTATTAATATCAAAATAAAGTGTGATGGAAAACTTAAATTTCTGAAAAGTATTTCAGTTATTAAAACTTAATTTCTGGTTGTCTGTTTTTAATGTGCATGTATTTTTTCCAGGCTACGGGTAGAGACATGACAAGTCATCTCCATCGTACCATTCCAGATATTGCTATGGCAACAACAGCAATGGGCAAGATGCACATAACAGAAAACAGTCCTGATGTACAGTCTTGAGGGTAGATTTCTGTTTAAGTGTGAAATGTCTGTTCTTTGGTTGAAAATTCTCCACAGCTAAATGTAGTTTTTTTTATATTCTGTATAGTCTTAAATGTGCAGAGAGATATAGTTTGTAAAGCTAGGTGTTTGTTACAGCTGAACTAATTTTATACATTTTCATGATCTGTAAAACTAAAAGAACTTGGCTGTAAGTTGTTTTTTGTCAAAATATGTTTTGTGAAATTTAATTGAGATTTTGCAAATACACAACTGAAATGTATGGAGTAGAAGATGATTTGGCACACTGCTGATTTGAATTTAACTAATCTCTTTATATCATCAGACTGGCATCAGGTTAATGGCTCCTTATGACACAAACATCTTGTAAGAGGTTTTGCTAACTCCTTTTATTTCCACTTCTCATGGATAAATTAGAAATGTTATTTAATTAATGGATAAACAGCTGACTTCTTTGTTGGCCAGTTTCCATGAGGTGTGAAGATCTCCATTTTTTCCTCTTTTACTTCATTCATGATGTGCAAGTTGGAATAATTAAGTGGACCAATTTTCACTAGATTTTAGATTTCTCATGCTTGATCATTACTTAAAAATAACTTACTTCACCTAAAGTTAGTTGAATCTTTTAGGTCTTTCACCTAGAAAACATTGTAATTTTTTTTTATATTGACAGCTTGTACTTACAAATGTGTTATTGTTAAGTCATGTATGGACTTGATATAGAAATGCTAAAGTTCAGCATTTCACTGTTTCTCATACTATATTGCATCTATCATTATTGAATACATGTAACATCTCTTTAATAACTTCTCAAAACCAAGTCGTGCCACATAACTACGTATATTTTTTCAGCTGGTGGAAGCCTGTTGATAACTTCCTTACAATGTAGTTAGTTTTGTATTTCATTAGTCTGTCATCAGAACTAAGGAAAAGCCCAGTTAATGCTCAACAAATGGTCATTTTGCAGGACATTATAGATGAAAGTCGAGAATTTGGTGATTTTTATACTATACTTTGTAATTTATTGAAAGCTTTATGGATATGTAATGTCAGTAAATTGTGTGTGCATATGCTGACATATGAAACTATCCTAATATAGGTAGTATATCCATGAGTTAAAAAAAATTAAAACATGCTTTTAGTTGAAGTAAAAAGCTGAGGAGATTCTTATAGATTTCAATGTTTTGCTTTAAGCTATTGAAAATCATATTGTAAGAATTATTAAAAAGTGGTTAGTTAGTATAAATGTTGTATGGTTATTACATAAAATATGTTTTCTAACTGTTAAATTTTAAAAGTACTTGTACATTTTGTAGTTAGGTTTTCACTTAATTATATTGTATATATGCCTTTGAAAAGAAGATAAAACCTTGCAATTGACCCTTTTACTATAGGTGGGTGGATTTCACCCAGCCCGTATCCCCCAAAGTAACTATAAACCAGTTATACTGTAACTTTTTAATATGTACGCATATGTTCATAAAATTTTGCAGATTATCAGTAAACAATATGAGGTTTTCATACACAAAATATAAGATTTTTAAATTAATGATTTTCTCAAGCATTTTTTCTTTTTGAATGGTAACTATCTAACATGCAATGTAATTTAGACTTACAGATTAAAAATACTTTTATATATCAAAACATTGTCAAATTTCACATGTGAGATCTTTATAACCTCCAGGTACTTATCAAATGTTCTTTGTTAGAAAAAACTATATTTTATCTCTGTATGGGTTTGGTTGATTTGACTAACCTCGTAACCACCACAGAAAATTAGGAAATAGATATAAAATTACACTTTTTTGTTCTAGAATGACTACACATTATAACATGAAACCACAAATGTTTAATTTAAATAGCTTAATTCTTATACCTTTATACACCTGTATATATTTATTATTTTTATTTTATTGACCTTTCAGCTGTGTCTGACTAGCATTACAGAAGTTTCAATGACAAGGTGCACATGCACTCATGTTACTGTATCCAATAGTATAAAACTGGCCTTTACAAAGTGCAACTGTCTTAGCTTTGTCCTAGTGGACCAATATTTTGTAGAATAGAATTATATTTCCATTACATTACATAAGTGTACATATTATTACTATTTACAAATAAATTCTTAAATTCAGTTATTTTCCTTAAAATATAGAACAATAAATAAAGAAATATAGAAAACAATGATCTCTTCTACTTATGAAGTTTGTACTTGCTTGCCGTAATTTGTTAAGCCTTATCAAATTTTGCATGTGGAGGATGTAAAGAAATTAATTTTTTTAGGTTTTATATATACATTTTGAAATAACAAAAAATCATGAATTACCATATCAATACCACAGAATTCCACTGTAATTTATCGGGCTTAGTAACTAAGCTGTATTTGGGTCTAAAAAATATGATATTTCGATCTCCATTATATTTTACCTCTCTGCTTTGATTCTACTGTGAAAAGGAAGGTTTTCCTGCATAAACACTTGCAAAAGCTGAGAAAACCACATGGGGGACATTCTGAACTTTTAACTGGTTATAAACACATCATTGAGTGAAGTAGGTGTATTTAAGCAAGTATTTCAAAAAATGTGAGAGGTGGGTGGGGCCACCTTGGTTGGTTCACTAAATATAATAATATCTAAAAAAAATAGAAACAAATGGAGGTTCTTATCTTATGCTCTAGCTTGTCAGTATTGGTAATTTTAGTTTCTAATTTGAAGAAACTATAGACTTTGTAATTTGACATCACAAACATCTCAATTGAACCAAAACTGCATTCAACATATCACATGACATACAAAAATCGATATTTAGGAATTATGTTTTAATGTTTCTTTTATTTTAAGAAATTAACTAATGTATAATACTAAAATTTTAATTATAATCAACAGTTTGATACCAAACTTATTGACATACATTTATAGAATAGTAGTTCAATAAAATTTTGAATGTAAGTCTACAAACGTGATGACATGCCCTCTGACCCCTACCCATAGTAAAAGGGGTAAATAATCACACATTAATTATTTTCCTGGTAGTTGAAAAATAAAGATAAATTCAGTAGTGTATAATGTTTTATTTGTTTAGTTAACAACCATTGTTGAAAGGCGTTGTGCCTGTGAAAGTCAATTTTTTTTTCATTTGTAAAATTAATTTTCCTGTGTTATGAGAATGAAATGATCACTTATTATTTACTAATTATTTACTTATTATATACTAATGTTTTGATGAAGAATGATAAATTTAAGATTCTTGCTTCCTGGTGGGTCACAAAAGCTTATAACTAAGAAAAACTAAGACATTTTTAGAGAAAATGAATACACCATTAAAAAAGAATGTTATTGCACTTTTTTATGATACATGATTCTGTATTTTAAAATAATTTCTTTGTTTTGCAAAATTTTATTTTCTGAAGTTCTTATATCTCTGCTGCTGTTCAACTGACTCAATAAAACAGTGAAATATCTTCTGATTAATTATTTCATGAAATTTGTTCCGAATGGCAGGAATTTCAAAGCAGTCTCAAAGCCTTATTTACTTAAAATAAAAGAATTGTAAAAGTTGTATATACATACTCATTATATAAAAAAAATATTTAAAGCAAGATTTCCAGAATTGAAGTTGCTATAATAACAATCCAAAAAACAGAAGACATTTATGTATTATTTTGTCTCTGGGCCTTATGTAACTGATAAAGTTTGAAAAACCCTTTTTTAAACTAGAATATGACAAGTCTAAACAAATCAACGCAAATAGCAAGTATTCTGACTTGGATAAACTATCACAGTGGTACTTAGATTTGTATTGTGTATTTTTAATTTATGCATAAGGTCTATTAAAGTTCATTTTATTTATGTGTTTGGAAACCCCTTTTATTGCTCTGTTAAAATGTATCATAGTACATTAAAATCATAATTAATTTAGCTAATTAATCACAAGGAAAAATTTCCTTTACAGTTGCAGACTGGTGTTAATTTGCTGAATAATATAACTAGAATTATCAAAAATAAAATTCATGATAAAAAAACCACCTAATGCAATTAGTTTCAGAGTTTTAATTACGGCAAACAACATTAGCCAAATCAGACCTTCATTTTGGAAACAAAAACCTTTTTTTTTAACCTAAGTAGAAACATCAGATAAGTGTCTGTTCAGTATTGTTGGGTTAAAGCAAGTACAATTTAATTACTAGGCGAGTTAAAAGTGAAAAACAGTGCTTAGAGGTAAATGAAAGTTTAGTGTTTTCAGTCAAATATATTTTCATCAATTGAAAACTTATTTATTTTTACTTTGTTGTCACATCAGTGATTTTATTCTACAGTTTAAAAGCAAGCAACTACTTGTAAGAAGATGTACTGTGGAGATGTGAAATAGTTACAACTATTAACATGAATTGATATTATGACGAGAATCCAGTAATTAGAAACATCTGTATTTTTGTTATATCACTCTCATATAACAGGATAAACATGAAATTGTTGAATTTTTGTAAAGTAATTTGAGGTATTTTTTGTGCAAACTTGAAAATTGTTCTGTTATAGTTTTAGGTCTTAATATTTTTTTTTTTGAAGTTGTATTTCGGGAACAAAACTTTTAATTTCACTACACCCAAATCATTCAGTGACTAATTATAAATTTGGTGTACTTCTGAACCAAGATTTTAAATAAACTTTAATTTTTTTTTCTAACAGATAAAAACTAGAAAGCATAAAGTAAGTTTTATTACGTTTTTGAAAAGCTTGAAATGTGTAATTTCAGCATGAATAATGGTTATGAAAGAATTTACAAAACATTATAGATCAATATTGTGGAAGCCAACCTGATGCCAGTGAAGTGTGGATTAAATCTATGCTGAGTTATAATATGGTTTATGTAGAGTTTGATCACTGAAACATATGTCTCAGGAAAAAAATCTTTATAAGAATGTGATAAGGAAATTTGATTATGTGAATTGATTAAGACTAATTGTTTAAAAAAAGAGATCACTGCCATTATGTGTTGGTAGAAAATGTTCCAAGTGTTTAGGTGTTTGTAGAAGTGAAGTGATTTTGCTGCAAAACATTTTCAGTGGATTTTATGGAAATTTGCTTGTTTTCAAAATACAAACTGATCATACATAATGTAGTAGAGATGATGTAGATTTAGCTGTAGTACATAACATGGTATGCATATGTTGAATTAAAATAGCCTGAAATGATTGGAATTAGCTGTTTTATTCTATCTTGCACATGTAAATAGCATATTTTTAATTTTTCCAGTAAAAGGTTCACCATACATTATGAAATGGGTATTTATTCTGTCCTTTTTTTCACAAAAGTGTGTACAGTTGTCATTATATATATATATATAAATAAATAAATAAATAGATAGATAGATATTGATAAATAGATGTAAGAAACTTGAAACAATGAAAACAATGTATTATATTTTGCTCCGATCATTTGTTTACTGCAAAAAAGTCGATTTTTGTTGCATTTAGTGAATGAAGTAACATGAACACTTGATGGACTGAAAAGCATTTTTGGTGTAAAGTTTTAATTGTTGGTTTTATATGTATTATTAAAGATGACTGGTTTTGGGAGTTTCTTTATAATTAGCATGTTTCGCTTCTGTATATTGCATTTGGTGTTAGATCAATTAGGAATCATGATATCCTATGTAATTATTTATGCTTGATATTCAAAACATCATCATGTATATTTTAATAAACTTATTTTCAAGGAAATAATGAAATAAGCATGAAAAGAATATGGTTTTTTAACTTGTTCACTGCCAACTTTTCTTATTAATTGCTATGGCTGCAGTCCAGCCATTTTTGTGATGA
>NW_013670214.1:21701-36996 GCF_000517525.1 Limulus polyphemus
TATATATATATATATATATATATATATATATATATGACAAAAGAACTTTGTTATAATTGTTATGGAGTATGAAATGTTATACTTAAATCAAAATTCACTTAATCGTTATTAAATTTTCCATGTCCAAAAAATGCTTTACTTCCAAAAAAAAACTTAAATTCAAAATTTTTACTCACCTTTTTGCACCACCAAGAGCTATTATCTCATGCAAACTACCTTGTAATTTTCCTGTACTTGCCACTCTGAGTTTTATTCCTACCTTTTTATCATTCTAACATAGATGGGAAGTTATTGGTTAAAACCAATCTATCGCTCTCAAACTTACTTTAGTCTTTCCTCATTTCCCTATGGGCAGTTTGTTCACTCTTTTCATTGATGGATGACCAGTTCTGGGTCTCAACACGTTCTTCACATTCTGATTTATCTGCCTGTCTTTCACTTTCTTTGGTTTTTTTGCAGTGGTCAAACATTTGGGTTTCAGTCTTTCCTTTCAAGTAGGCTATGGCCCCCATCCTTTTTCTTGATTTGGTGGGTTTTTACTTGGATATTACAGTTGTCTGGGCTGTTATTCTACTGCTCTTTAGATGTTTGGTTTTTGCTTGCCTTTTTCAATGTGGTTCCTCTATTGCGACCTCTCTTCTTCAGGAGTTGTCTCCATTGAGTGGCTGGTTCAGTTCTCCAGTTCATTCTTAAAACCCTGTATTTCCTTCGCTTTGAGGTCTCCCTCTCATTTTTTTAAGTGGAACAGGCTTGGCATACTTTTATTTCTTTGTGACATGGTGTTTTTTATATCAGGGCTCTCATGTCTCCTTCATTTGTTGCATGAGTCTTCTTGGGGGAACTCTTTCTCCTCACTAGTCTTGATCTTGGATGTGCTATTACTTTTCTCCTTCTGGCTTATCAATGCAGATATCTTCAAATAAATGCTATCTTGTTTTCAACCTCTTGTGATAATGGTGGCTTACTAAATCCCACATGATCCTCGATGTTCTGCTTCCCCCACCATACTCAGGTTTTAATCTGGAGCCCTCCAGAGGTCAGAGGTCAGTCTGTGAGCTCCTTCCATTTACATTTGTGGGTTTCCATATCTAGGGCGAGTGTAGTGCACATGGCACTTTGTGTTGGCCTTGTGCTTTATGCCATCCAGTCCTTTGACCACACCTTTTCACTTTCTCTGTTCCAGTGGGGTGCAGTTCTGAATGTCTGATTCCTTTCTGACATTGGTCTCCAGCAGCAAGGTCATTCTCGAGTTAGTAGCTACTCACAGGTTTGCCATCATCTGTCTCCCTTGTCTGGTCTTCTTATGATCCATTCAGACACCTCTGTTACCTTCTTCCATTTGACAGTGAAGCATTTGTTCTTAAAACTTCTGTTTTCCTGGCTCTGGACTTTCTTTTTTAGGCCCACAACACCACCTTTAGTTGTCAAACTATCATATCTCAAGTCCTGGTGACACATTGACTGTCTAACTTACACGTGGATGCTTCCCATACTTTGATTTCTCCTTGTTTTCATTGGATTTGCTCCCACTATTGGCATTCCATCATCACTGCCTTTCCATTTCCCCTTCACACCTTACTTTAGCTCACTGTCCAATTTTAAAATCTACAGCTTTGGCTGACATTACTGTTATGTCTGATGTCAATCAGCTTCCTTTTAAATGCTTTGGACATATTACTTTCCCATTTCTCGTGCAGTAGCTATCACTCACTTTTGTCATGGCCTCCTCCCATACTACTTAGTACAGGAACAAGTCCAACTTCTTCTTGGACCACTCTAAAATTTTGGTGGCTTGGGAGGATTGGGTGTTTCCTCCATTCATCCTCCCTGTATGGTCATTCTGACCCAGATTATCTCTTTTGTTCCATACTGTTTTTTCATTATTATCTAACAGCTTATCTTTCTTCTAGCCATTGCTGTCCCCTGTAGGAGATTTTGTAGGTGGGGATGTGGACCCAACACATTAGTGTCCTGTTACTTTTATTACAGGGAGGTTTCCCTACAGTTGCCATCCTTCACATGTTACAGTGGCTCTGATGGTGTGAGTTGTTAATTTTCTTATTTTTTTCAGGCCTCACAACCATGTTACTCAACATATATATATATATTATGGAGACAATGGAACCCACTGAGTATCCGGTGTTGCTTCACAGGGAATACTTTCCTAGAAATCCACATTGGGCAGGGCAGTATGAAAAGTGTTAAGACCCTCAGCTCCTGCTTAGTGCTCATTGCTAAGATGGAGTTTTCTGCAAGACTGCTTCAGTTGTGCTTATATATATCTTTTAAGCCAATCTACACTTGGCAATAAAAAACAACAACAAAATATATTAACACCAAGCCTTTCATCTTTAGTCCCAGCAACCCATTGCAATGTTTCTCAATTTGAGACCTAATTAACGTGCCTCATGACAAAGGTCCACACACCTCTTTGGTGTTCTGTTCCATGCAAATACTTCCCTTTTTCATTTCATTTAGTGGATTATGGGAGAGAACCCTATCTTCTCCAATTCCAAACTACCAAGGAAGTTGATGTGGAAAGTTCCTCATCAGGCAGTGCAATCCCACTGGTGCACCCCTTGTTTGGGAAGTAGGACTTGTTACCTAGTAGTATAGTACAGGACACCTCACAACTTTATGAACCAAGCCATTCACATTGGTTAGGGCCAATCAAAAGGGACTCAGGTTTGCCTTGGGACACAAGTCTGGGATACCACTCCCTGTACCTGATTTTGTGGTGAATATATCATGTATTTCTCCAAAATGGAATGACCTGACTTAGAGCCACAGCCACACTATACACGTTTAGCTGTCTGCCTGTGCAATAATGGGTGGTTGAGCAATCTTCCATTCTGACCACCTTAGAGAAACATTGAAACCCAGGGAAAGATTCTTCTGACAATATCTTTTGCTCCACTACCTCTATTGGATGAAGAGTATTCCCCTTTTCTGATGATGCAGTGTCTCACCAAGTGCTGACCTACTTAGTTACCCTGCCTTGTAGATGTCACACCCCATGGGCTCTCCCTTTCTGATGCTGTTTTCAGGAGCTTACCTTTTGTAATTTTCTGCACTTGCCTCTTCACCATCTTTAATGTGGGATTGTAGTTCTTTTTCTTGGTGCAAAGAGGTAAGTAGCATTTCTGAATTTAACATTTTCCTTACCTGAAAATGTATTTCAGATGGGTACTTCTATGCACACCCCCCTCTCCCTTCTGATGCATTTAGTTTGCCTCATTAAGAGTGTGTCTTTGTTCCAGTGCTAATACTCATAGGGATTACTGTGCATGGAGGATGTGTCACCCTCCTATTGGTTGAGGGTTATAATCTAATGATGATTACATCATAGGCTAGCACGATACATGTTAGCATGAGTATGAATGGGAGCCTTGTTTAAGGCATGTACCGGAAATTACTTAACTGTACTTGTGTATGGTAATAGCTCTTGGTGGTGCAAAGAGATCAGTATCTATCTGAAATACATTTTCGGGCAAGGAAATGTTAATTTTCCCCAGTGTTTACTCAAAGATGCAGGATTCAGTGTTCATTCAAAATTTCTTTAATTAACTATCTAATCTCTAGAATAACATTTTGGAAGATTAAATTCTAGCTAACTTTATGTGGATGATTTCAAAAAATTGTACTGGTTGTTGCTAAATTTGGTAATTTCTCTCATATTTCTGTTGATGTGAAATATTTTAGTAGTAAACAAATAGTAGAACTGTAGGAAATTTTATGTGTGGATATTTTTATTTTAAATAGCTAAGGATTATATCTATGAATCAGTTTACTCAGTGATTGAAGGTAACTCGAATATTAAATTACACCTGACCTAACTGTGACTGCTGACAAACAGCTGACGGTTTTAACAAGTAAATACTAAACATGTAAGACTAACCATGTCCAAGCAGTTGTGTTGAGCTCTTATATTCTTGCTAAGAAAGGTTTAATTCATAAGAAATCTGTTAAGGACGAGGTAGTGACCCTGATGGCTCAGTGGTAAGACTGAGGGCTTGTAATATTAAAAATTGGGTTTATATACCCACAGTGGTCAGAGCACAGATAGATCATAGTGTAGCTTTGTTTAAAAAACAAATATAAGGCAGTAATTGTTTGCCCTTTTTCTGTCTTAACTCTGTATAATTGAAATCACATAAACATGTATTAAATTTTATGAACATTGTATTTAGATAACTTGGTTTTCAAGTGTAATTTTTTTCTAGATTCTAAGTTTAGCTTTAGATGTAGGTTAATATATGGAAAGTGTCACAGAATCATGTAGAGACTGTTTGATGTACAGTATGTACATAAAGAAAGAGTTAATGAATGATATATACACATTTATTTGTGACACATAAATGGTCAAAAAAGTTCAGTAATGTTATGTAAATTATCTATAGAATGCTGACCTTTTAAGCAGTGTTGCATCATTTTAAAATATTTGATTTAGAATATTAACATATAAGGTTCTGAAACTGTTTGTTTAAGAGTTCTTATGCTATCAAAAATGTTAGTCTACTAAAGCACTTCATGAGAAGTGGAGTTTTTCTTTTACATACAAATGTAAATATATGTGATATTCATGTTTAATTCAAATATGGTATATTAAACTTTCAATTCTGTCATCAAAGATTTTCATGAATTTTAACTATATAATTTATTAACAAGTGATTTGTAACCTTGTAAACAAGATTTTTGATATGATTTATTTCCTATATACGATAGATATGTTTGAAGATTAATCATGACAGCATTAAATCTGTGAAGACATTTCTTCCATGAAATGTTGATATTGTCTAAGGGTGTTTGATTCACTCGTATTATTTATACTTCATTTTATCTGACTTTGTTTGGACTATGATTTGAAAGTAGGGAACAGGAACATCTTTATAAAATAATTTTTGTCAGGAATTGAAAAAAAGAAAATATATGTTGACTTTTAAATTTATTAACTTTAGAATTACCATTGAGGTCCATTTGGATCCTGTTTTGTTTTTTAACACATTTTTCTAAACTTTGTGCACAACTTTGTTGATTATAGGGTCCCAAAAATATATGTCACAAAAAAATAAAAACAAAAATAAATATTGCAGTTACTCCTACTAGTTAATGCTTGGGATTCTTATTTATTTAAAAGGGAATTGAGGGATTTTACCCAATTTTTTGGAGCAGTTCCTTACAAAAACAAGTAATTACTCAATATGATGCAAGAAGTGGACCCCACCAGTAGTGGATGGTACAAAAACTATTCAGGAACTTGAGGGTTAATGTCGAATTTTTGTTCAGCGATTTTTTTTCATTTGCTGTCTCAAAATAAGTGCTGCATGTTAATTTATTACAGATGTGATTACTTAATAATGCTGATTTTAGGGACAGTATAAAGTTTGATATTCAGAAATTAACTAGCCTATATTATTGAAAGGTATTTTACTGAAATTAGAAATTCACATGAGGCTTATTAACTCGCATAGAAAAAAGTAGACAACTTTGTCTCTCAAATGTTTTACAAGTTAGTAGTTATAAAACTCTTATCACAATGAAATGCTATACTCCCTTTCAAGCATCTTTTACTTTATTATAAAAGGAGAAACTTCCCATATTAAGTAAATGGAAGGCTATAGAGTATGAAATTAATAAAATGTAAGGGTCCCTCACTGGCTACTTATAGTGGTAAGTCTAAGGGCTTATACCACTAAAAATCGGGTTTCGATACCCACAGTGGGCAGAATAGAGGTAGCCCATTGTGGAGCTTTGTGGTTAACAACATAAAACAAAATGTAAGGTTAGTAAATATCTCTGTGTATAAAAGTTTGTGTATTTTCTTTTTAGTGTATTGATTTATGTAAATGATACTTATGTAAATGTAATTGGTACGTGTAAGTGGGTGTGTTCTGAAGTTCATTTGATATGCAATTTGTTGTATTAAATTTATGTACAAACCAAGGCTACTAGCAATGTTTGTATAAATGTTTGCTTCCTTTTTAATTAGTGGGAGTTTGACCAGTTGCTTTTACTTTTCAGGAGCAATGTATGAAAAATTGATGTTATTTTTCATGAACCAAAAAAGTAAATTTTGGTGTATATTTTTTCTCTTCCTTTGTTAGTCCAGTTCTTGAAGCTATGAAGATTTATAGTTTTGTGAAAGTTGTTGTAATGGGTAGAGAAAAAACAACAGAATTTTGTATTCTTTTGGTGAATATTACATAAAAAAATCACATTATAGTTTAATATCTTTGTTTCTTCCTATTCAAAATAGAGATTACGGATTTCAGACAGTGTTTGCCTCTTTCATTCACAATTGTTCTTTTAAAATTTTTAAATATTCTTCCTCACTAACCATGTTTTGCCCTATCAACAAGCAGAGACAATATAAGAACACTTTCTTGTATTGTTTGATTAAATAAAGCCCATATAAAACATTAAATGAAAAAAATACTTCTTGTGGGAATTGTAGTTAAATGGTCTTACATACCTTCAAAATCTCTGTCCTGTATCACTTTAGAGTGACAGTACATCTTGTGGCATTATATAATCTGGTTGAAGAGATACTACATGTTTTAGAAGTAATGGTTTCATTTAAGTAAATGTTCTTCTAAAACATAAAATCTTTGTTTACTGCAATAAATCTTTTACTTCCAAACCTGCAGAAGCTGAACAAAAGTAAGCTACAAATTAACTAAAAAAACAACAAAAACTATTAGAATATATCATCTGGTGGATTACATGTATGTGCGTAATGCATTGTTTTTTTTTATAAGTTATATTTTTTAGGTTGGAAGAATTGATTATATAATGCATAGTGTGATGCATTATAAAAAAAAAGGCCAAAAGAAGATGTTAAAAAGTTTGTCATCACCAGGTGATTGTTCTTTTCAAAAACTCTAATATTACATTTAAGATTGGTTACATTTTTTACTGAAAAAAAAGTGGATTTTATCATGAGGAATAATTATATGTATGGTAGGGTACATTTTAGTTTAAAAGTGATAACAACTAGAAGAATTTCCATAATAAATTTTATAGCATGTTTACTTGCTTGTCATTCACTTGGGAAAACATTCACAAAAAGCATTTTCACAAAGTGAATCCACGTTAAAAAAAACACACCCATTTTAAAGAGAGTCTTCTAAAGATAGCATTCATGTGTACCACTTATTAAAGCCATTCCTCATATACTTAACCAAGTATCATTAAAAGCATTTAAAAGATCATTTTATAATGTTTTCAATGAATACAACAAACTTCTGATAAATGTTTATTTATTCACTACCCAATATTTCAGGGTCTATGAACATCACAGTTTGTCGTCTTCATTGAAAATGGTTTCCGTCCATCAGTCAGCACTGAAAGTTTTAAAAAATAATCATTTTAAAATGTATGCACAGTTTTAAAAAGAAAATTACACAAATCAATCTCCACTACTTGTTATCAGACCAAAATAATACCAATGTTAATTAAAAAATTTAAATGTTGAGGAAGTTAATACAGCATGGAAAATAAATGACTACAAGTGTGTAATACTAACTTACACATAAAACAAGTGAATGCACATATATTAACTTTTTTGATCAAAAATAAAGGAAAACAAAACTCTGTAATTCAACATCCTTAAAAAATAGTGTAAATTTAATTTGGCAAGTCTAATTTTATATCGAACCATTCTTGTAGTTAAATAAAAGGATCACTTTGTTGGTAAGTTTTGTTACACAAAAATGTACATAAAATACATGGGCATAGCCCAAACAATGACTGTGTAATTAGAAAAATTGACTATTATATGGTTAAAGTAGTTGAATAATACTGGGTGACATTAGGCAAACAGATCACAAGATGAAATTTTTTTTAAAAAAGAAAAAACTTTTTGTATTAAACATATTCTCAACAAAATTCAGTAATGTGTGTCCAAGCATTCAAACTGACAGTTTAAACTTATAGAATTCCAGGTTGTTTACTGAAGTGATAAGGAGCTCTCCTGATGCTAGTGATTCTGCATTGCTCAAAAAATTAAATATGCAATAAATGTGGCTGAGCAGTCTGTAACCATTTTGAGATGTTTTACAAATGGACTATTGACTAAAACTGTGCTTCATTATTGTACTTAAAGATCCTTATATCTCACAGTTTTGTGCTTTTTTATTGTCAGAATATAATTATCACAATTGCAATAATATTTCCAGAATAAAAGAAACCTGAACATTAGTGTTTACTCAAATATTTATGCCACATTTCCCTAGTATCAGTTTGAAGTGATTGTAATGTTAACAGCAAACTTCCATAGTAAGAAATAAATATAAATATTCAAGATCATTGTTGGCCTTGGATCTACTTTCTCCATTATTCATAATGCTCTGGACCCATGATTATATTCAATTGACCAATGCTTCAATTTACATTGTAACAATCTTCAGCAAAGGTTGGTGAGGTCATCTTAAACTTTTCATGAATCCTCCACTGTATGTGGATATTACTTGGCTTTCAAGATAACATTCAAGCAAATCAAAGGTTCAAAAGTTCATTGGAGACTAGACAGGTATATGGTTTGAATTGATGTTTCTTCAATCATTTTTCTTTTGAAAATAACTGCTGATTTTGAGATGTTGTTTGTGAGCCTTCGTAAGCTTCACATCCTTGTTTATTAACTTGTTAATCATGTCAAGAGATGTGCTAAGCTTCATCACAATGGATTTTCGAGTTAGAGAATTCTCTTTTGCAACCATAGCCTTCATTTTGTGGATGATAATGTTGCACCTAATTAGCTTGAGGTATAGAAAACAGTGAAGACTACTTTCTTTGACATTTTGTGACTTGTATCTAATAGACTTACTGCATAAAAAAGCTGTGACATATCTACATATCTCTTCAGTTACAAATGTAATCATTGTGACATTGCATTGTCAAATGGTTGAGAATTCACCATGGAGGAAATATGTAGATGTTAAAACATTTCAATCTGGATGACATAGTTCACACATGTGACAGCATGCCATTATATTAATGTTGCATAATCAGATAGCACTGATTTCTCCTAAGAGTTACCAATTGAGCTTGTGAGAATTAGAGTGAATGAACACAAATAACAATTTTTATTAATGTACAAACAAAATATATGTGTATCTTATGTGTCACAATGTATAGTTGCCTTTACTGGAGAGTAAAGTTTGAAGTCATTCCATGATGTAGACTGACTAACACAGTTGCATGAATATACTAAACTAACTATGTTGAAATCCTGTTTCACATTGAATAATTTCATTTTGCTTACTGAACTCGTTAATGGTAGACTTACCCAGATCGACTAGTGTTTACTCACATGACTGGCCATTCCAAATGAAACACAACTTACATGAGGGAAGTCTTAATCTTAAGAAATCACCTGACTGCCAGTGGACAAGATAACTTTCTAACTTCACATACTACAGATGACTTTCTTGACCAACGTGTTATGTGGGAACTAAACATACCTACATAAATAATGAATTTAGAAAAATTTCTATATTAATACAAGGAAGTAGAAAATAATGGTATGCTTATATATTATATTAGCATATGTAAATCATTCATATAAAATGTAATTAACTGTCCTTATATTAACATTCCATTACAATAATTTATTGAGTTATGTACTGGTTTAGCATTTTTTTCTGATATAGTAATGGTTTTATCTGAACTTCTATTTAATAAGTTGGTTTTTCACAATTAATGATATCAGTTTTTTAACACATTTTTCTAAAATCATTACAAACCAAGTTATTTGTTAGTTTCAGAGTCCACAATAACATGAGTCATACAAAAAATGTAAGTAAAAATACCACCAACATTGCAATTAATCCTATATATCATTCCTGGGATCCCATAAGTATTTTATAGAGAAAATGAGTGATTTCACACAATGTATTTGGCCAATGTTGTACACTAAGTGTTATAATAGGCAAAAACATAAAATTATTCAATGTGATACTGTATGTGGATCACATTGGTAACGAATGGGAGTTTTGTTGTGTCTGAGATGAAATATCATTACATAAGATTGATTCCAACAAAATAGCTCATATTAAACCTAAATTGATTCTTAGATCAATATCACATCTTCCATAAGGTACAACAACTAACTACATGTATAAGTGATATTCTCAGGTATACTACATGAGAAATGGCAGGAAAATTCACCCATTCTAACAAGAGGTTCATCAGAAACATTTTATGGAGCATGCATCTAAGTCTAGCTAGACTTAACCAAAAGTAAAATGCAACATTAATCTAAGAATTTGATTTCAAGCAATTTGCACTTTATTGAGTTTAGATTTGTACACATTAAGCCATGCTGGTGCAGGCATATTATTTGAAAAATATAATAGATACTTAGTAGATCTGTTAAACTTGTCATCAAAAGCTCATACTTTATGACCGAATAGACTGTGACATAGCTAACTTTTTCAAATGCCCTGACAAACATCTTTGATATGTTGAAACTAAGGGTAAGTTTCTGGTAATAGATAATATAAAGAAATTTTGCTGATGTAGGGGAGTCTTTATGGTGTCTGTGTAATTTACTGAAGCAGACAACTTTGGTTTTTTGAGACTTAAGAGGATTCTCCATTTGTTATACAAATTTTTTTAAAGTAATTTGTATCAATGGTATCAGGTTTCTTGGGGCTTTTCTAGATAACTGCATTAATTGTTGTGAAATTAGACGATTAGCAAGAATTTGGCGAATATAATGGCATGTCACTCGTATCTACAGTACACAGGACTGATAATTCCCATTTAGGAAACCCAGCTTTCAGAATGAAAGTTCAGGAATTTGACTCATGAACACTTACCTTCTTTACTATCAAGGAGGTTTGAAAGCCAGAGGGTGACATGGTGTGGTAGGTTATAATTTATGAGTTTATGTTTTAATCTGTTATGCCAAACAGTATAAAATGACCTTTCCAGGTCTAGGAAACAGAAAATAGTACAATGTTAATACTCTGAAGAATGTATTCTGTCAATTGATAATTTGTCTGCCTGGGTTAGATTTATTTGTAACTTGCTGATTTCTGTTGAAACAATTCAATGGTAATTTTCCTAAAAATGATGAATAAATATAAAATGTGCAATCTGTTAGATCAGAATATATATATATATATATATATGGTTGTCTAGTGGGCCATTTACAACCATCTTTGGTCATTTCATATGTTATTTCAATAAGGAAAATTGCAGTGTGTTTGTTTTTAAGTAAAGGAGACTGACTAACAATGCATTATTGGCAAACATTTTTTGGTTTTGATGCAATGGGTGCATCCAGCACAACAGAGTGCTCAGGATCACAAAATAGCTGTGAGGGTTTTCCTGCTGGATTCCACTGTTCCTTATCATTTTACTGAGCACATAAAAAAGACCACTATTGAAATGAGCACTTTTTGACAATTTTCATTTCTATATGAAGTGTCAAATGAGAAATATTCAATTCAAATCAATTTCTTCAACATAGTACAATAAAGTCATGCATGTATATAATATTAACATAAAAAAATAAAAACAGTTCTTAACTGAACAACAACAAATATATACTCAAATACATTTCTGGGGAAAATTTTTGTAGAGGGTACTGTCAGAACTGATATTCATAAATAAGTCAAGTGCAGTTCAGTACTATTTAATAACCACAGTTTCAGCAATACACAAACATAAGCTATGGTAGGTAATATGTAAAATACTAATTTTAATATTTACAATATAAGTAATGACAACATATTTTCTTTTCTTAGATGGTTAAGTAAATATTTATAAAAGAAAATTTGTAAGAACAGGTTAATGAAAAATTTCAAAATAATCGGTCTATATGAATGCTCAATATTCCTGTTGTCATAGTGACACAGTTGAAAACACATCCACTTTTGGTTCATTTTTCTCATGGTTGGGGTCCCATTTGCTACCCCCCCCCCCCCCAAAAAAAAAAATCTGATCTGGTCCCAATAACAATAATGGTTGCCTCCAAGATTTTGGAAAGTTTCTTATTTTGAGAGCGAGGTTTTATAAATAGGTGGTAAGATTTGATAGTTTCTAAATGTCCTTTTTAGCATGATAATTTTAAAGTTGAGATTATGCCTATAAAGTAATGTGCCTTGATAAGAAATTGGGATATTTTTTACTCTTGAAATTTTTGCTAGTGAATTAAGGATGTATGCAAATTGGTAAAATAAGGATTAAATAGAATGATATAGTTATAAATTTTATTAAAGGAGTAGTTGTCAAAGTATGATTTGTTGATCTTCTTAAGGTCTGATTGTGGAAAACATCAGCATTGTGTTAGTTAGTACAAGTTGTTTTTAAGGTAGGGTAATTTTGTCATTCTTTAATTGTATTAATGGTATTAGTATTAGGGAAACAGTTATGAATTTTAGTGGTTAAGTCATCAACTGTATCAATCAATGTCTTATATGATGATATAACTAGGAAGATTGCTATCAAGTAGCACTTTAAAACAGTTTGTATATGGAGGTACTATTATTCCCTCTGCTACATACACTCATGCAGTCCCTTGTTCCTGTGTTTAATCTGATCAGCATTGGGTGACCTTTATGCAGAACATCAGCTCACCCACTGTACAGTCAAAACTAATGAATAGACTCTACAGTATGTCCATCCCAAGGGTGCCAATTCCAGATCAAAGATTGGAAATGGCTACTTTCATTTTTTAGGCAACACCTCCTAGACTGAGCTGAAGATCCATGTCTTCTCTAACACCTTGAATAAAATAAGTATTCACTGATTGTAGCATTGGTTTCATTCAAAGTGATGAAAGATTGCAAGGTTCACAAGCATCATCACCATCCATCTTTCTATCAGGAATTCAAACTCTCGCCCTTGTATCCTTATTGGCACATACCAAGCTCCACCCAGTCTTAGCAAAACTGAGATGACCATTCAACTCTTTGGTGCAAGCAGTCCACTGTGCTCCCCCAAGCCAGTGGCTAAGCCCAACTTGGTGAACTTCCAGTATAGCAACAGTAGATAGGTAGTATATATATATATGTTGTTTTATGTTTGGATGCTATACATAGACATGTTTCCTGAAATTTTTAGTCATAAATGTTTTAAAATTTTTAAGAATGTATTGTAATTTATTTTTTATTTACCCGAACATCTTGTGACCGTATGATTACACACTGTACTAATTTGTATGATAGATTTGCCTAAGAACAGTAATTTGAACAATATCTTAAATAGAATATAAATGTTGCTGTTAACAGCTTTCTACTAATTGTTGTGAGAGTTTCTATGGCTCATCCATGGTTTAACCACTTATTCTTGGTTTAATATATAAGACAGAATTGTTGCTATTAATAGCTTTCTCTTAATTGTTCTCAGGGTTTCTGGAGCATTTGCCACAACATCTATTGCATGTTGCTGGTCATCACTGGCCTGCTGATCTGACAGTCACTACCAATATCTTTCTCTACTTTGCTGCTTGGCAAAGTGCTGACATTGTGAGTTGGCTGGCACCTGCTGAGCCATCAGCTGGAAATAACAGCCTTGCTATCCTTGCTGCTTCTCCTTCAGTGCCTCAATAGTTCACAAGTGAAGCAGATGCTCTACTCTATCCATTCCTAGATGGTCTTGAGGTAGAGGCATTTGCTGTGGCTGTAGTGTGTATCCCTCGGGCAGACCTTGTAGTGCCATGTACCATTCACACTAATATTGTAGGTAACTGCAGGTTCAATCTTATATAGTGACTTATTTACCAATTTGAAATTATCATATATATACATCATGTATTTATTACTTTAAAGTTTAAGCCAATACTAATCTAACACTACCTTTCCATTGATAAGCATGTCATTTTTAATTGTGGTAAATGTTGTGCGATTTATATCAAGAACTGTGTTGTACTCTTGCAACTGTACTCTAACGTTTTTATTTATGGCCTTATTGATTCAATCAAGTTTTGCAGATTTTTATTTTACTGAAAATAAACATATTGTTAATTAAATTTTAAAAAACTTCTTTTATTTCTTCTTTGGTGTATGTGTAACTACTTTTCAGTTCCAGTTCTATTGGGGTATCACCTGGTGGGACAGTGTTAAGTTTACAGAATTACAACACTAAAATCCAGGATTCGATTCCCTATGGTGCACACAGCAGATAGCCCAATTTGGCTCTGCTCTTAAATAAATAGTCAAACAACCTATTTGGGCTGAGCTGTTCCAGTAGTCAGTGTGCTAGCCTGTGATTTCAAGATTTCAGTGGCTCTAACCCTATTACCACCAATAGGAAGAAAGAAATCACGCTCTACACTTTGTGACCATAGATGCATTTTAAGAGTGATGGTCAAGTCCCATTGTTTGATTACAATAACCCAGTTGGTAGTGTTGAGTAGTTGCTTTCCCTCTAGTCTATCACTTTAAAACTAGGGATTGCTAACTAGATTAGGTAGCCTTTCGTGAAATTCGACAGAACAAGAGGACTTCACCAGTAGTGTGTGTGTGATATGACAAATTATTATTTCATAAATCTCATAACTTCATTGTCTCCTCATTTGTTAACATAGCATAAAACATACTGGTGTGGTTAGCGTACCCAGTATGTGAATCTGAGAATTCCTGGGGCTCTGAGGGATGACAGATCCATTTCCCAAATGCCTTTCCCTTTGTAATGCATAGTACTATCTATATCCACCTCTCCCTTATGCATATGCGGCGTCATTTGTACTTCCCTACTCCTAATTTCATTTTTGCATAGTTCAGTGATGTTTAAAAAGATTCTTATGCACACACACACGTTACTCGTTTAATTATATATACATTAGAAAATAATTTCCATTTTGAAATAACTGTACATAATTTCCAATAGAAACAGCTAGAGCAGTGAATCATTGCCTTGAGAGGACATGCTAAAGTAGTCTCGGCCATTTAACAAAATAAATAAATAAATCGTCGTTAAGTTATATCAGGATTTTGTATACTATCTATCCATCGCTTATGTTTGCGTATTGTTCAAAATGTAGTTATTAAATTGTATTGAATTGTATGTGACTTGTTTATGAGTCTCAATTTTGAGAGCCTACATGAAAAATTTGCCCCGGGATTCCCGAAGTTCTTAATGCGGCCCTAATTAATAGTGTTACGACAGCGGAAGCCACGTGACGCTGGTAACACGTGATGAGTTTCTCGAATGATCATGAATTTCCTAGTGCATTTGGGACGCCCCCTTTTTTAGTATATAAGCCTGCGGGATGATTAATTGAAGAGATATAGATAAATAGATATGCAGATAGATTGAAGAGATAGATAACTGAAGAGATAGATAA
>NW_013670214.1:37637-81030 GCF_000517525.1 Limulus polyphemus
GAAATTCTGTGTATTACAAAGTTGTATAGAGAAAGAATAAACTAGTTTTAATTAAGAAAGGACTTGTATCGCTGAAATTCCTCAGAAAGAATTTATACCGGAAATTAACAATCGAGCAGATAGTATTAGTATGCATACAGTTTACCCACAACAACAAAAATAATAATAAAAAGCTAAGTTAAACTAAACATTGGAACTTATTGTCTCACTAATTACAAGAAGTGTCAAGACACTTATTTCAGTGAGAATCATGACAAAGTTTCCAATCGTGTATAGTGGAATAATATATTTTTTTAGATTATTAACCAGTCACGTACTATCATGGAGACAGCATGTGATCAAAGATATCGAACAATATCTCATTCTAGCCACCTTATTCCTTTGTTCTTTTGTTAGATGGCGTCTTCTACCCGCAAAAATATTCCAGTCTGCATTTTGAGCCTAGGATAAACTAAGACATTTCTTCTACTGCTGAGTATTCGATTCCAGGAGATAGGGAAGCAGGGGTGAAGACTTTTCGTCGTCAGTGAGTATACTGTGGCACAGCGGTATGTCTGCGGACTTACAACGCTAGAAGCCGGGTTTCGATACCCGTGGTGGGCAGAACACAGATAGCCCATTGTGTAGCTTTGTGCTTAACTTCAAACAAACAAACAAATCTTTTTTTGTTGTTGTTGTTGTTTGAACGAAGATTCCGTTTATTCATAATAAAGTTTGTCCTGCCTGTTTGTTCCTACATAAAAAACAACAACACACAATCTAAATATCTCAGTCACAAGAAATATCGCAAATGTTCTAGAAAACCCTGCCGTTATTGCAAAAAAATTCTACCTAACACCTGTTAGGAAATCTGTTTCGAACTGAAAATATCATAATATGTTGTACGATGTCGCAAGAAATCTGCCAGATTGATAAAGGAACGTAACTGCGCTTACTGGCGACGAGAAGAGAGTATAATTATTGAACTTTCATAATTTTAATGACATTTTGTTTAAAATAAAGATTTCTTCATCTTTATGACTTTTGTACTTATTGGCTTTACTCAGACTAATGAGCTGTTTGCCTTTTTTTATTGACGATGATTGACGTCTCCTGACAGTTTCATATCTTTAAAAAAATATGTCAAATATTTTGGTGTTTTGCAGAAAAATAAATTGTTTTAAACTTACTACTCTCATATGTCGCTGGTTTTTGACTAAAATATGTGTTTTGTCCCGAATTTACACCTGAACCTTGGCTGAAATGAACCTTTACAGTGTACACCATAAATACTTCGTAGCAAAAATTCAAAAGCAGCATGAAAATATTTATACGTATAACATTGTACTAATCGTTTGTAAAATATATATATATATAGTTCACCCCATTTCTTCAATGTGTTTGTCTTTCTATTTTAAACGCTATGACGTCAAAGGTGAGGTGCGAGACACGATCACACCTTAGTAGTTATTTTTATTTATGATCTTGTACCCCGGTGGGAATTACAACACTAAAATCCGGGGTTCGATTCTCCGCGGTGAACACGGCAGATAGCCCAATCTTGCTTTGCTAACAAACAAAAAACAAATAAAAACTTGTGATCAAAGATTCTCACATTTCCAGTATTATCTTGTCATGGAAGGTTTATTTCGTCTCTAGCTTACGAACTGGTGAACAGTCCTTTGTCGGGGTTAGATAGAAAATTCTATTACACTTGACGACTGTCCATTAGCTGGAAAGCTGGGGACTAAATAAATATTTTTGTTTCATTAAACAAACGAAAGTATGCTGTATAAACATTTCTATATATTTTCTACCTATCGTTTCAACGTCATCCCCATCTACTGTTTGCTTCATTATTATGTAAATAAACACGGAAAAATGCAAATGTATTCAGTAAAAAACAACAAAAAAAAACACCTTTTTCACAATTTATGCAATACGTTTTTATTTGGTTACTAGGCCCATCAAATTTAATGTATAAACTAATAGAAAAGAACACACTTTAAACGTTTTTGCAAGAAACAATTTTCTTATATCAATATGAACCACGTCTATCACTTAATCTATTTCAGTAGAGCATGATGTAAACTTTTTTGCTTTTAAAGTCACAATTTTTTGGTACTAATACAAGCATATCCAATTAAAAATTGGATCTTTATAGAAAACAGTGATTTATAGTGCGGATAGATGTAAAAGAATAAAATATCGTAAATAGAACTCAGGCAGTTAACGAATTTAAATCTTCCGATGGCGTATTCCTTACATAAATATCAAGCTTACTGTGTGTGTTCTTTACCAAGAGATCAAGGCGGTTCCTTGAGTTTTACGTCACTGGTTTGTTGTTCATCCAATGACAAGTAAGGGCGGCTCCATCACTAGCTACCATGCCTTCCCTTTTATGGTAATTGACCTGATTTGTTAGTGAATCTCATCGGTAGAAGTGTTATTCTTTTGCAGCTGTTCAAGTAAGTGATTAAATATCAATGATAAACTTGTTGATGTATAATAGCACATTAACAGTGTGACTGGTTTATAACACTTAATTTCCTTGATTTTCTTTTAAGTTTTGTAATCTTTGGGACTATGTTAGTAAGTAGCACAGTGACTTACTGTTGTTAGCTCGCCGAGATCAGCTTTCATTTCATGGCTTTTTTTAATTTTGTGTAGGTTAGAGTACTCAGTCCAACATCAAACTCTGAAAGATAACTGACACTGCGATAGTGTTACCATACTGATTAGTGTCACTGGTTAGTCTTCACTTTTAAAGTAGACCAGAAGCTCATGTTAGATTTGACTGACTAGGTGCGAAGCCGGTTACATGCACATTGTAGATTTGTTCATAATTTCTCATTTGGGTTAAAACTTGGTAAGTTTGACACATTATTTAGATTACAGTAACATTGTAACTTAAGTTGTAACCTTAACACTGAAATAGATCAATGAAGCAATGCTTCTAATGTACTTTTAATGATATTACTATTTAACTTTTAAGTTTGTGTAAGATTTATCTAACTTTTATTGTGATCATTATAGTTTTAATTTATGAAAACACTTATGCACAAATTAGATGTATAAAGTTAGATATAGAATTGTTTGAATTAGGGGTTGACTTGCATATTATCATTATTATTATTAATCATCTTCAACACAAATTTTTAACATTGATTGGTTGGCTTTAAGTAGCTTGAAAATTCTCACCCAATGTGTCTTAGATATACATCAATCCACTATAGTATATATTATAGACACTGAACATGCAGTTTGAAACATGAATGTCTGAAGTTTATATTATATAATTGAGTGTTCCACATGTTTGTGATTTTGTAGAAAGAAAGTTCATTGTTTCTGTTTAATTTTAGTGTATTGTAAGTTGTAACCCAAAATTTGTAAACATTTTTAATTCTATACTTTTTTATTTTATAACATCAGTTTTATAATGTGTTTGTAAAAGATTTATTTTTTTAGGTGACATTTTAAATGGGTAAACATGACAGGTGCTTTCTCATTTAAACAATTCTGCCATTGGACTAATGATATCCAACTTCCAATCTGGGTGATGAACAATGCAAGAAATAGTATTTTAAATTGCACTTTGTACAGAAATAGTCATTAAAAAAAACTGAAAATTGTTTTTATAAGGTGAAGTATTTGGTTAGAAAGGTTTACAAGTAAGATTTATGTTAAGTTACATTGGAAATAAAAATTACCTCTGAAATAAATTTTCTTTATGAAGATTTCATTTAATGACATAATTTAAAATATTCATCAAATATCACAAACTTACAACAGCATGACTTCAATGGTAAAAACTTTTCAAATGTGTCAGTTGGTTTTGTGTAATGGCCTTCACTCTCACCCAGTGTTAATTTAGACCAGAATGTTTTGTAAGAGATGGTCCTAATTTTTTTTGGTTAGCAATTAGAACAAATTTTTATTTAGGACATCGGTAACCTACTTGGAATTTTGTGAGACTAAGTAAATGGGAAGATTTGAGAAATAATTGACACTTTATAGTGTTAATACTGATATGTTTATTAAATATTGATGATTCAAATTTAGCTTTTATTGGGAAAATATAATGAATAGTATGTGCAAAGCTTGCATTTCTTTCTAAACAATTAGGAAATGATTTTAGAGATTCAAAAGTGTATAAAAGACACCATATAAATACATAATGTACACACACACATATACATGGATATTTTACTGTACTTTAACATAGCCATATACAACCAAATATGGTAATAACCATACATTTTATGTATTTGGTAGGACTATGTTCATAATCTACCACTAAATTATATTTAACAAATCAAGATTTCAGAAACCTGCCATGACAGAGCTTGGACCTGGGTCTCTCTCTTCTCACTAGTGTGCTAAGACCTGCTGTAACAATTTGACTACCAGTGGCATAACACTCAGTATTATATCCATCTTGATACTGATAATATTGTATATCACAGTATAAACTATTCAACTCCTCACTGTTTTTTTTTACAAAAGGTGGGCTGGTTGGACCTGAGATAGTGTTTATGGTGAGGGTGAATTATATGCTAGTGATAGGCTCCACTTAAGCAGATTTAATAGTAGGATAGTTAAGGAAGCTTTAAGTTTAAATCTATTCATTAAAGATAGTTTAAAAACTAAATTTGTATAGTGATAAGGGAGCCTGAGAAATTGGGAATAAACAAACTTATGGTATACTTTAAGAAATTAAGAGTGAAATAAGAATGTAAAAATATGTAAACCTTACTATATCCCTATATGATATCTGCCATACCCAGTGCTGACAAGGCCTTTTGCCCAATACAAAGGGTCATCAGGGTGGCTGGGGTAAAATGGACACATTAATGGTTGAGATGCTATTTACGTTATAAAATTGCATGAACAACAACTAAATGAAGTTGGTAAAGTTAATTTTTATCAATTTTATATGAGTCATTTACAAATCAGATTTATGGTATGAATTAATAACACATCATTATTTATTTATGTTTACTCATCATTCATAAGAACTGGCAAGGTATTGAGCTAGTTTTATTGTTTCTGGAGTGGGTCAACTAACCACAGTGTAACTGGAAAAAGGCCACATTAAAGATTCTAAGAACTTAAGAGTGAAAGTAAACTACAATGACCTAATGTGATGAGTGAATGCGTTCTGATCCCATCAAGATCTCAAGCATGATTTTTGGTATAAACTTAGAGGATGGTGTGAACTTTAGTATCAAACATTGATTTTGGTCATGTGTATTGGAACTCACAGTCCAAGTGAGGCCTAAGGTCAACCATCTGAGGTCAAAAACTTCATTATTCTTTATTCCATCAAAGAAAATGTTGATTGTTAAATAGATTACTCATTTAACTACGATGAATTTACTAGACACAGGCTAATAACAGTATAATGAAAGGTAACACTGTTAAGTTGTTAACCTATTTACATAAACAAGACTGGTTTACTAGCCCTATCTAGATAGGAAATGCTGAAAATGGAAAAACTAAAGCTTGACTGTTGTCATGTGCCACTTAAATTTAACTTAGTGCACTAAGTTATTTGATTTTGGATTTCTCAGCATGCATATGTAATTCTACAGTTTCTTTTACCTTGCTTTGTAAGATGTAAACATATAAATCATTTTAATTTGTTTTTTCTATCTTTTTACTATCTAACTGACCATGTTTGAATTGTTTTAAAGGGTATGTACAAGAGTGACATCCAATAAGGTCTGAGAATTTTATGCTTAATACATTTCTGATATATAATCAATGTCACCAAATTCATTAAGATGATAATAATAGAAAATAAATTACATATGAGTGGGATATTGCAATGTATTCAATTAGAACAAATTAATATATTTATACATAATATAAGTAGAAATATGGTTCAGCTTGAACAAAGAGTTGATGGAAACTCAAAATATGGTAGATATAAAGTGTTAGTCATGTGTATTTTGACTGTCATGAACATTCTTTTCTGAACTAATCAATGAATAGTCACTTTATTTTTTCTTTAGTGTTGAATTAATATTAGAAACATTAAACAAAACATGGGTTTTATACATTAAACCTTTGAGCTTCTGTTGTTTTTTATATAGTTTTAAAAATAGAATTACTACTGTATCTTCTTAATGTATCTTACAGGTTATTGAACTCATTTTATTAATTATTGATTACTTGTAAAGGAAAATTGTTATTGTGTGTTTTAAGGTTGAAATGTACGAAGTATGTTTTTACCATTGTAGTTGGTGTAATAATATATTACATTTTTGTGTATTAGAAATTTCAATCAAGATTTTAGATAACAATGCAGTACTAATCAAATAAGTTATATACTCTATTTATGATAAACTAAGTGAACTAATCAGAGAACCTTGCTTTAGAAATATTAGTGAAATAAATAAAAGTCATTATAATGGGAGTGGTAATGCACTCAAGTCTGAGTGTTGCATCCATATTATGAAATTTAATAATGGCAATATCTTTACAAAATGTAAAAATAGGTTCATTGATACTTTTTACAGTTATTAAATACAACACAGAATCATGATAGCAGACGGTCACCTTGTTGGAGATGGTTCTTGGGACCTGAAGGTCTATGTGACTGACTTGCAAGTAGAGAGAGCCATTAGAGTTAAAGGTGACCTCCACATTGGTGGTGTAATGTTGAATCTCGTAGAAGATGTGGGTAGGTTTAAAAGGAAATATATATTAATTTTATTCTTTTTTCTATTATAATGACAATGTTTTTTATTTTTAGTTCATTTTTTCACTAATTGTTCATTATCTTATGAGATTAAAACTGGGAAGTTATTATGAAGTGTAACAGTCCATAAGAACCAGATTATAACAGTAGAGGTTTGGTTTAGTTGTTTCTATATGTGATAAAAAATTGTCAATATTTAATTTCAAGTTAACATTTATTGTAATGTATAAAAATGAGGATTTGTATAAATTTATTAATTCCAACTTTTCTAATGTTCATTATATTTTTTTGTGTGTTTTAGATGTAACTTTAGATTGGTCAGATCATGCCCTCTGGTGGCCAGCAAAGAACAAATGGCTGCTAAGAACAAAGTCTACTCTTGACCAATGTGGTGTTCAAGCAGATGCTTTGTTGCATTTCACTCCAATGCACAAAATCCTGAGAGTTCAGTTGCCAGATTTACGCTTCATGGACTGTAAAGTCGACTTTTCTGTGAAAACGTTTTCTTCTGTTGTAAAACTGTGCAAAGAATTGGGTATGTTGTTTGAAAACAAGTTTTATTTTATTAAGAATTAAAAAATAATAATGAACTTGTATAATTTTTATTTGGGTTTCAATTATGGTTGAATTAGTACTGGTTCAAATGGTTTAAAAATTGCCAAATTTTTGTGTATCTAAACAGGTTTTTGATACATATGTGGAATAACAATGTGAAACTGAATTAACTTCAGAACTACATCAGATAGGTGCACTAGATAACTGGAGATTCAATCAAGATATCAATTACTGGATAATAATAATACATAAATATTGACAGAATTGTGTAAAGTGAAATAACAAGACTGAACACAAAGGGTAAAACAAAATGTACTATCTTTATTATTACAAAGAAAACACAAACATGATGTGCATATACTCACTGTTTAATTGAACAGGGTGATTGCTTTTACTGGCTTATCTCTTTCAACTGCTTAAACCATGTACCAAATTTTCTAAATGCAATGTTCCTTAGTTCCCAAGAAACCTCACATTTACTCAGAGCGACATGTATTACCCACATGAATGATCATTCTCATTACAGCCTCACACGACATGTAATACTAAGCAGTGTTTTTTCCAAATGATAATGGATATTATCTGTTTTTGAGAATGAAAGGAACTTGGAACAAGATTAACTTAATGGTTTTCTTGACCCCTTGTTATGTGAAACCAATATATATTCTGCACAAAGAATAAATTTAGTGTAACTGTTACAGTATTAGAAGAAGCTATAAGCCCTTGGTATATTCATGTACCACATTTTCTGTCTTCCCTACTTCAGGCTTGTTCTCAAGAAAATAACTTTAAAGTTAAACTCAATGAACTTTAGATATGCACAGGCTGAGAATAGTATTAACTTTACTCACTCGTAAAAATGATAACATGCCACACAAATGTCACAATTTTTACTCAGAGAAGAGTATCACATAATTGCATCAAAATACCTTAAACAATGAACATACATGAATATAAACCCTTCCACAAAGATGCAAGCACACATAAATATAAAATCTTTAACAATGAAATTCACATTTAATTCCTTCAACATAGAAACAGAAAATATAAAAACAAAGCCCTATAACACTGATAAAAGCACATTACAGTACCCTTAAATGTGGAAATGACCAAATCCAAATATTTTTGAAATCACACTTTATAATAACTCTTCAACACAAAAGTACTTACTGTGCAGCAATAACCTTTCAACAAAAATAAATATATTGATAATATTTTTTACAGTCAATCACGTGCAGTATCCTTTAATAGAGATAAAAACATTAATCAAGCACGCTATATATGATTAAAAACCCTTTATATTAAAACCATAGTACTTAATACACAAATAAAGAAGAAGAACTCTAACAATAATAATATAAGACACAAAATAAAAACCTGTCAACATGGGTTAACCTGAAATTAAAGAAAATCAGTATATACAGAAAACCCTTTACACACTGAATCAATATTGCATATTATTAAAAATCATCCATTTATTACATATGTAAGCAAAATAAATCTTTTAAAGCCTACATTATAATGTTTTAAAACATATTAAAGTAACTTCTCAGTGATGATTACACTACGCCTGTGTGGTTTATAGGGGCTTGGCTGCAAGAATTTCTGGATGTATGGAACACCTTTATCACAGATCCATGGGTTCTAAAGGTTCTTGTGTCGGGATTGGTCATTCAGTTTACATCTCCACCACCACTATCCCCCCCAACCTGTAGTGTTTCCACATTCCGCAGATGCTCAGATTTTGGAACTTTGTTCCAGAGCTATCAGAAATTTGTTGGCCAAGGGATCAGTGGAGAGAGTCAAACCAGTTGTTCCAGGGTTGTATTTCCATCTGTTTGTTGTGCCCAAGAAGACAGGAGATTACCATCTGGTCATCAATCTTTCTCGTCATAACCAATTCTTAGATCCTCCCACATTTACAATGGAGTTATTCTTCACTCTGTGTTGTCATTTTTTGCCAGGACTGTAGATGACCAAGTTCAGTGTCATTGATGCCTATCTACACATTACCATAGTAGAATCATTCCATCACTGTCAGCATATTGTGCACAAGGGTCAGGTGCTGCAGTACAAGGCTGTGCCTGTCGGACTAGCATTGGTATCATATGTGTTCTGCAGAATCATATGAACTTTTTCTCATCACCTCCATTCTATAGGTCACTGTTGAACAGGCTGTCAGACCCAGTGTATCCTTCTCCCACTGTACGGATGGTTCTTTCTATTTTGGGGATGTAGGCATCACTTAAATCCCTCATTCCTTTGGGACAAACACACATGAGATCCCTTCAGTGGTCGCTGCATGACCAATGGATCATGAACACCTCTATGCCTTCCTACCTATTCATCTGTTACCGAAAGTTCTAGCTATGGTTCGGTCAACCCCTTGTTGTGTTCTGTTGGTAGCATTGGATTGACCGGTTAAACCCTTTTTTGGGACCTTCAAGAGTGCCCACCTCTTCCACTTCCTCTTTGGCCATCTCTGTTGAGGTGTTCATGTTCTGACATCATACACCCAGCTATCTCAAAGCTCAAGCTTCATGCATGTAGGTTATGCAGTCCTTCCCACGGCATTGGGTTTAACTTCTAATGTTGCCACATATCTGTCTAAATCTCTACTTAGTCCCACGATGAACATTTATCAATGGAAATGGCACACGTGTTGACAGTGGTGTCTCATAAGGAGATTGAACCCACTTCATCCAGACATGCCACCTATAGCTAATTTTTGCCTGGCTCTTTGACAGGGGTTTAGCATCTTCAAGAATTGACTTAAATAAGATGGCTTTATCGACTACCTTTAGATACTTGAAGAGATAGAAAAATTATTTGAGTCCCCAGTGCTCTCTGGCCTCCTCAAGTCCTTTCAGGTCTTTTGTCCCAAAAGACCATTTCAATTACCTAACTGGGATAATAAGGTGGTATTACATGCTCTGTCTCAACATCCATTTGAGCCTTTAGCCTCATGTACTATGTATCACCTTTTTCTTAAAGTTAATTTTTTTGTTGCTGTTTGTGGATGTTGCCGGTCAGAGTTGTTTGCACTGCATCTGCACAGGTGCTTTACCATTCTACTTGCATACTTCTATACCCAGACAAGTCCTTTTTACCTAAGACACTGGCAGCCTGGGAAGGGGATAAATCATTCACACTGATTCATCTGACTGCTATATCTCACCTTTATGACCATTTGGATCCTGATTGTTTGTTATGCCTAGTTATGGCCCTGAAGTGTTATGTGGCTCGTGCTAACTCCTTTAGAGGTGATAAACAATGACTGTTTATTCATTGGGATCCCTTAGTTCCCAAGATTTATCCCTGGTTACCTTGACAAGGTGGGTATGAAAATTGATCCATACTGTGTCTCTTTGAAGGTGAGGAGACTTCTGCGTGTTACATTGCATCAGATTTGACACATTTCTATGTCTTTAATAGCATGGTTGAATTCCCAGCTGGAGGACATTGTGCTGGCAGGCATGTGGACCTATCCCAATACCTTTATCTTGTATGATTTGGCAGTATCTTCTTCTGTGGGTTTTCAACTACCCCTGTAGCTGTCTTAACCACATCCACTAGATTATAAGGAGGGGCAAGTATTTTATTGCTACTCTTGTCTGTTCTTGTATGAATTTAGCTAAGTTATAACTGTGAGTACCTAAGGCGAAAAGTATAGGTCGGAAGGGGGTGTTTGGTTTGTGAACTTTTGACAGGCCATATAATACTCCAGGTTGAGAGCCTGTAGGATTTAAATTGCTGTAAACACAATCAGAAATAATATTTGTTTTGCTTAGGTTTCTAAGAAAGTTTTCCCTTCAAGTTATAAAGTATGAGTTAACGGTTCTTTATTTATAAATTTGAACTTATTGCGGTCATTAAGAATGTCAAGCATTTTTATTAACATAGTCAACTTTGTTGAGGACAACAACTCCATTTCTTTTGTCTGGTCAGGTGATGATGATAGTTTTGTTTCGGGAGAGTTCTTTGGTAGCTACCAGTTCTTCAGATTTGAAGATATCCTGCATGTGTTATAGCTATAAAAGGTGGAAAGTGCTAAGTTTTAACTTAGTAGTAAATAGTTCTCTTGCTTGTTCAGAAGTATTCTTGGTAAAATAGGTAAATATTTAGGTTCCAGTACAAGGGGTTCACAGGGATAGAGGTAATTGATATAATTGAGTTTTGAGAAGGGTATGGAGAAGTTCAGTCCTTTGGCTACTGCATTTTTATAATTGTCACATGAATTGATGTTGCTGTAGTTAAATATGACTTGGTCAGGGGAGATCTTGCTGTGAGTTATGTTGTTAGAAAGTTTCCTTAGTTTAACATTCTGTCTGTGTCTAGCAATTTTCTTCTCGTTACTTCGGTTGATAAGATTCAAAAGGTGGCTGAAGTCCATCCAGGATATAAAGTTTGAAAGAGATGAATTCAGCTTAGATGAGAGATGATATATGTTTCGGTGTTTCCATGTAAGTTATTCATCAAGTAAGCACTTTTGGCAAGTATAGTATGCTACTGAGTTTTGAAGGTTTCTATTAGCGAGTTTGAACTGAAGAAACTTCAGAGTTAATGACTGAGTTTTGCATTCTGTTAAAAACTGGATGTCAAGATTGATCTTTTTTTTGTTGTGTAGTCCAATTTTTCAATAGTCCATACCGTCGTAGAAGTATACTAATAATTGACTTATTTTCTGGAAAACATAACTTAATGATAAAGCACAACACGAACGTGACAATAGGAAGCATTTGGTGCTACTATAGTGTGCAGTCTACAAAGATATTTACACTAGATTGTGCAGTCTACACAGATACTATCATCATCACCATTTTAACTTTCATTTATTTGCAATTGGCACCATTTATTATAAATAGCACTTTTAAACTAATAAAGTACAAAATTCCCATACATAACATTTTTGGGGCAAATATAATTGGAATGGAAGAAATTCCAACAATCAAAACTAGCATAATTATAACCTAAATTTAAGGTACTCTTTTGGAACACACACAACTTATTGAATTATTATTATTTGCCTGAACAAAACATGGATAGATATAAATTACTTAGTAAGAAGTTATGTTTCAGTGAATCATTAAAACGGTGATGATGATAGTATCTGTGTAGTGCTACGTATTAGAATTTCAAATAGCCTGAAATCAAGTTAACTGATAAATTTAAATTAAATAGTTAAATTGTACTTTGGATTTAGTAGTTAAGTAAAAGTTTATGATATTTGCCAACAAGATTGATACACACAGTTTTCTTTTTTAACACAAATATGTTTTAATATACACACAACAATACAATTTACAATAACAGTTATTACAAACAATGATTTATAAACAAAAGTTTCACAAACTTACAAGCAATATAAAGTCTTCTTTCTAGTCTGGAACTTCTTTAATATCTTATCGAGGCTTCACGATGAGTGAGTTAATTTCGAGTTGACGTAGGCACAAATCATGTAATAGGAAGCTAGCTAGCCCTGTAATCTTCACTGTTCATATCCCTATTAGAGATTGAGTTTCCACCGATGACGTTAGGTAATGTTTTTGTAAAAATACTGATGTCGAATGAGAATCCACTGAAGTTAAATAAGTTGTAATGTTAAAATTTTGTAAATGCTCCTGGTCAAATATCTGAAGTTTTCCGATTGATAAGTGTTATAACAATCACAGTTATAGCTTCCAAAGTTTATAGTACACTGACTACAGCAAACTAATAATAGGTACTTTCTTTGGCGTGTTGTGTTGTTTATTAGATTTATAGGCAAGTGGAGGCATTCTAGAAATTTCAGTTTTACGTAACAATACAATTTAAGCGTTTACATACACACGTATATTGTTGATTTTTACTCTCGAGTATCTTCTACAACTTTGGAGAATAGGCGGGAGTTTCGCAATACATATTAAACACTATAAGCTATGCATGTTTCTAAATATAAACTTAATCTAAACAAACGTTGATATTAAAATAAATATATATATATAATAATAAATTCGTTACAGTAGACTACATGCTATAGTAGCACCAAGCATTTATTAAACATTTCAGAATCCTCAAAATTCCATCATTAGTAATCTAGAGGTACAAAACAAACAATATTTGTAATTACAATAGAAATATGATAAACATAAGAAGTAAACAATTTTAATATACAAATTATATGACACAAAAATGAAAATGTGGCATCCATACAAAGCATTTTCTTTCGAAATGGCTACCCTAAGCATTTCTTAGAGAAAATAACTTTCTCTTTCTTAACAAGTTTGTTTGTCAAACCACCTAAGATACTCACTGTACCCAACTTCCCTTATACACCTGCTTACCATATTTTGGGGGATGGAGCTCCCTCATTACAAAACAGTTTAAAAAATTATATAACTCTTACTATCCGCAAATTGACCTCAAAGTTATTATGAAACCCAATTTCAGACTAAACAATTTTTTCTGCTACAGAGATTGTTTGCCAACTGCCCATTGTTCGCATCTTGTCTACTTATACACGTATGGAGACTGTAAGGCCTCCTATATTGGTGAAACCAAACGTCACCTTAAAGTACGAGCAGTTGAACACATGGGCATATCTATAAAAACTTGAAGAAAAGTTGTAAACCCTCCCAACTCCACTATCTATCAGCATTATACAGAAAGAAAATATCCAGTTCTGCTCTCCAACCTTATAATTCTCTCAGCAGCCAAGCATGATACTGAACTTCTTATAAAAGAAACATTACACATAAAAACTCTTCTTTCATCCCAAAATAATTCAGTATTCATTTAATTTAAACTTATTTTAATTTAACTATTTCATTTGTGCCACATTTTCATTTTATCATGTTATAATTTGTATATTCAAATTGTTTATTTCTTATGCTCATCATATTTCTGTTGTAATTACAAATATTGTTTGTTTTGTACCTCTAGATTACTAATGATGGAATTTTGATGATTCTGAAACATTCAGTAAATGCTTCCTATTATCACATTTATGTTGTGCTTTATCATTAAGTTATGTTTTCCAACAATTGAGTCAATTACTTGAAAGATTCAGTTTGTTTACTAAACATCAGGTATTTTTATGGAACCACTGTATGGTTTAAAAGTAGTGATATCTCTCAGTGACCATCAAAGGACACTGAAATATTTTTTGTCAGTTGATAATCCAGGCATGATTATGTAAACAATGGTCAAATTATTAAAGAAAACCTGGCTGCAAGTATATCATTTACAGGAAAAATACAATAATTGATCATGAAGTCTTTTCCAGTAGCATATTGTGTATTGTACTCACAGGTCTTTCAGTGGATTCAACAAGTTTAAAAGTTTAAGTAAAAACAGTGTATTAAAGCAGTGTTTCAATTGTTTTATTATATCTTTTTTCTGTTTCATTTCATACTAAGAAGTATAATTATTATCACAAACATAAAGAGAAAATGAAAATGTGGCATCTATGTAAAGCATTCTCTTACAAAATGGATACGCTAAACATTTCTTACAGAAAATAATTTCCTCATTCTTAACAAATGCTTTTATGCTTAATTTGATTTAAAGATGAAGACTGCTATTCATATCATATGTTATTTTGTACATAAGTGGTAATACTTGTATAAAAAAAAAAAGATTGATAGTTAATTCTGTTGTAATAAATAACTAATTTGCATTTAAATGCTGGTTATTTAGGCATAAGGTGTCCAGAAGAATTGTCTTTTACTCGGCCTCTCGTTTTGGATCACCTGAAGAGAAATTATCGATATATTGGTTGCAGTCCAAGGCAGAGAAATAAAGAGGGGCAAGGGTCTTCAGTAGGAAGCTTGAGTTTAAACACAAGTACTCCTGAAAAAACAGCACCTGATTCACCAATCATGAAAACCCCTGGAAGTGGTGTGAGTATACTTTATATAAGTTCTCAGTGACTTCAGGAATTTAAACAAACCAAAGCATAGGGGAAAAAGTACCTTTCTTCTAATTTTGACTAAATTTTTCTCTGTTTATGTGTCACACTATGTCTTCAATGTGAATGTGTAAAAGTTACATATTGAAAGGAATTTGAAACCTTTTTCCTTTTGTTTGCATAATCTCTGATATGTATGTATTAAATATTTCATCAAGTTAAATATATATATATTGTTGTGCTAATAAAAACAGGTGCTACTACATGTAATAAGACAAATGTTATTAAAGAGAACTAAAGTGCAATAGTGTAAATACAGAGGGTTAAGTAAATTATAGTAAAACAATTTTGAATCAGCAAGTTACTTGACAAATACAGCCAACCTAAAGTCACAATGGAATGACGTGTATCAGAATTACATTTTGACATAAGCTAGGTTTTTTGTAGATGTTGTGATGCAACTGAAAATTTATTGATTTTAGGAAGGGTATATAACAGTCCTTTCCATCACAAAATATTCATACACTCAGATCATAAAGATGTGTTTTGATCAGGGATATAGAGTTTGTAAGACAGAAATATCTTTTGTACTTAATGTCATTGTAAAACAAAGGAATGTGCATCATTTTTGAGAACCATCCAAAAAGAGACCTGCAACAAGTCATACCCCAGCCATTGTAAGCAAAGTGTGACATCTTGTAACAGGTAAGATTGTATAAGCACAAAGGTTAGTGACAAAAGCTATTCACATGTCTTGCTTGGACAACATAATCAAGAAGGATCTCCATCTGACATACCTTCCATTCAACTGTCACATACTTCAAGAAGCTTGAGAATGAAATAGGTATTCAGTCTTTTTCATATGAAGAAATATCATTCAAGTCACTGGATACTGGATCTAGAAATTTCTGTGCAGGGACAGGTTTTGGATAATACAGTTTTACAACAGAGCTTTTTGCAATGCTGCAAGTCCATTATCAAGATGCATGATCTTCAGATGGAGCACGAACAGATATAATTACATGGACTATTATGATGTTGTGAGGCTCCAACATTTTAATGTAATATACTCAGCTTCTTTAGTTGTTTTATAGTTATACTTATGTATAAAATAATTAAGTCACCCTAATTTGATTCAAATACTGTTTCCAACATTTTCTGTAGCCTGTTTGGAATATCTCGAGTTATTCTTCACACAATGGATCTTATATTGGAACACACAGTTTCCTTAGTGATGAAAGTATTTCAAGCCAAGAATTCCCACTTGCACAAAGTCCCAAAACACCAACAGAAGAGGCTAGACAAGGTCTTCTCTATCCCAGATCACTTATTGAAAGAGCAAGGTTGAATGCAGGGTAAAAAAATATTTGTTAAACATTTTACTTTATTTCTATCCATATTAATGTTAAGGTATTTTTAGAAAGTTTAATCAGTGCATTAGGTATACTTGTGTTTTTCTATTTTATAGCTGAAAAATGAAACCTCAGATAAGATTGTATGTCATGGCAGAGAGACTAAGCTGCAAATCTGTGGTAAAAATGTACTTTTGGGGTCAACAGTTTAGGTTTATGGCATTATAACATGTTGTTTAAATATTTGATTGTAACTGTATCTTGATTGATGTAAAGCTTGATGAGTTGACTTCAGCATTTGTGTGTATGTGGACAGGTGAGAAAATAATTTTTATTCCTTGGAGATGGCTTAAATGCACCTTTATGAGGGATTTTGACTGCTGCATCTTTAGTCTAGATTTATAATTTTTAAGTATAAGAAGACAGATATAGGTAACCCAAAACAGAAGCTTTATTGCTTCAGTTTAAAAAGCTTGGTTTAAACTTTCTAACCATATTTCACAAATTCTTAAATTTTGTTTTTCCAGTGATACTAAAGATCTCCTAGTGTGATTCCAAACAAAATGCTGCATATCTTGTGTTTTGAGGCCTGTGAAAAAATTTTGAATCTAGTACTAAGACTAATTTGTAATGTCATTTAACAGTATTTTTCATAAAACATATCAAGTACAATGATTTTTTTTTCATTTGAACAACATTCTAGAATTAATTTTTCATAATACAACTGTAGTAAGTCCTTGACAAAAAAATATTGGACTATCTTTAAGGGTTTTGTTTGTTTGTAGTTATGCACAAAGCTACACAATGGACTATCTGTGCTCTGCCCATCACGGACATCGAAACCCGATTTCTAGTGTTGTAAGTCCACAGACATACTGCTGTGCTACTGGGGGGCTTAAGGGTTTTGTTTAAATAAGTTGACTTTTCATTAATTAATGTTTACTTCTAGTTACCAAATTTGTCTGTACTCAGTTGTTGTATATTCATGTATTTTAGGATTTTGTCTGTTAATTAGTTTGTAGATAAGTGTTGCCAACTATACATATAGTCTATTCATCTGATTTATTTCTGAAGTGTAAGTTTTTACTTTATGGTTTCAAAGTTTTTCTCCTTATGCTTAATTTTGTTGTCATCTGCCTCTTCATGTATCATCCATGCTTTTCAGACATTGTATCTTTTAAAATGGGAATAGTTGACTGCCTGAAAAAATAGCATTTGTTTGGAATGTATTATAAATTATTTCAACTAGAGTTTTAACACAATTTGAAGTGAACCAAGGTTTTTTTTTTTGCTTTTACGACATACGTATTTTGAGATTCTTCTGTTCCTTTGACAGATCACAGCATGCAAAGGGACAATATTCACATTTTTTACTCCCTCCAATTTTAACATATGTTTCTACTGAGGCTGGCATAATGTCCAGAATTAAATACATTTATGGATCTGTAATTTATGTTGTAATCTCCTTCACAAGTCCCTATTGTTTTTGTATCTTTTGATGCTTTTTGTTGTTTTGTATGTGTACTGACACATTAAATGTTGATAAGTTCTTGTGAATGATGAACAGAAGTTGTTAAAACTTGGGATATTTTTATCAATTGTTTTTATTTGGTGTATATTCTTAATCACTTACAGAGTTTTATAGCATCAGCAGGTTTTACCTTTCTACTTATTAATGAATGTTCTTTTAATGATGTGTTAAGTTTTTGACACATTTAGTAATTTGTTGAAGTAAACATTAAGCCACTTCATTTTAAAAATGGGATGTTCCTATTTCATTCAAAGTTATGATGTTCAGAATCTGTCTTTTTTTTGTATGTTCTTAATGTCAATATGGCTCGCATTTTTACTGGTATGTCAGAATAACTTACTTTGTACTTCGTTTTTAAAGCATTCTGCTGTAAGTAAGCATTTAGAAACATGTTTTTGAAAAAAACAACAGGTTAATACATTTTAGCTTTCTTAGTTATATGTAATTACATGTAATATTCTCTTATCTTATCTGTTGTTGATACAAGCCCTTAAGTGTTTACCACAAGTCTGGAAGTTAATATTGAAAAAATATCACATTCTACTCAGTGGTGTAGTGCTAAATTTTATAATGTTGGAGCCCTTCCAAAATTTGTCAGATGTGTGACATCCCCATAAGGGTAAAGATCTTATAGGCTAATTTAATTTTTTTTTAGTCCATTTTAAATAAATAATATATATTCAATGCTAATTATTTGAGACTGCTTACATTAAAGTCAGATTTAATATGTATATAATAGCAAATGAAAACACACAACTCAACTTCCCTTAAATTAAACAGCAAAACAAAAAACAACAACTTGGTACCAAATAAAAATCATTGACATTAAAACAAGTTTTAAAATTGCATATGTTATTATTTTACTATCTTTTTGACTGCACTGTGATATTAATCCTTTAAACACTTTTCTGCGCTAGTCACCATGTTAAATTCAAAATTTAATTAAACACCTTTACTATCCATTTATGTGAATTAAATGTTCATTATGATGTATGTATGATTTGAAGTTTTATGTTATTTAAGTTTTAAGTTCTTTATTTCAAAAGAAACCTTTAAAAAACTGGTTAAAACTTCAGATGTATTGTCATGTGACCAATGAGCTATGAAAATTCTCAACTTTGCCACTCTGTATCTTCAATTTACAGTCATTAGAAAGAGCTCATTTTACACTGTAATCTAACAATGGTTATTTTGAAGTGGTGCACAGTTGTTGTTACAGAGTACATGTAACTGACTGTAGTATTGTTGGCTGCTTGATCGACTATAGCACTTAGTTATTTCTTACCTTAATATTTTATAGTTAGAGATACAGTTTAAATGGTGTTTAGGTCTTATGCATGTGTTAATCTAACAATAAGTATGTTTTTGAATTCCATTATAAGAATTATAAGATGCATAATGAAAGGTTTAAACATTTTTTAAATATATATCATACTTTACTTCAGTTCTCAAGGCTTACGATATTACATGGTGTACGAAAATTTTGTGGATGAGTTGCGCATGTCTGCCAGACACATTATAGATGCCTAGATTGTACTGTTGACTTGTGTCAAGATGAATAATAAGTGGTAAAGGACAAGAAAGGAAAATAAAACATTAAAAACTAACTATATGTGGAAAACAAAAAGACCTGAAATTATGAATTTAACAAAAGGAAAACTTTAAAAAATATTCTACAAAAAATTAAAAGGTATGTTTTTTTCCTAATTTTAATTATTTCATTGCATTGTACATTAAGGATAATAGCGAGAGTTGGTGATGTGGTAGAGAAAATATAAACATATATCTTTAAAAAATTTTGATATTAATTTAGGAGGTTCTAGAGGGGTTGTACAAATGAAATATGAAAACTACATGATGAAGAAAAGTATTTGTATACATAAAATGAAAATCACCTCCCACTCCAACTATTTTAACAGTTTAGATAAATAGATAACATTTTTATTAGAAAGACATAATTAAAATAATGTCATTCTTTGTATAAAAAATACTTATAAACTTTAACAAAAGCTTAGGAGGTTTTGTGAGGAACACTTAGAGTTACCATATATTTTTTGCATAAATGTCTTTCCCCAGACAAAGTGATACAAAATGTGTCAGCTGAAGGTGAAAGGGTTAACAACCTTGAAGTTTGTGATGTCTTGCATACCTTCTATCTTGCCAACATGAATGTCCTTTGATTGAGGTTTTGGTTATGAAAGCCACTTAATTTCGGGTGTAAGTTGAATAACTTTTTTTACATGCATATTCTTAGTTTTTTGAAGTGTTGAGGCTCAGCTCCAATTTAAGGTGCAGCAGCAGTGCTCCGGTGTACTGCAGCAGCATTACAGCCCTGATTCTACATCTTTCCTGCATCAAGAAATAAGAAATATATATATATATATAATGAAGAGAGAATGGTAATTTTTATAATTACTATTATGTCATTTTGTAGTACACAGTGCTCCTGTTACTTATTACTTATAGCAATTATTAAAGCGGGCAATTTTTCACTAACCTTTGACAGTGGCCCTAGTAACATCAGCAAAATGTGGTTGCATTTGTCCACTTAGTTTTTGTTCAAGCACATGACCAGCCCTGCATTTTTTGTCTATATATGTATGTATGTATGTGTATATATATACATACATACATATATAAACAAAAAATGTGTATATATATACATACATACATACACTGATTTTATATATAAACTGTGTATGCTTAGCAGTATATCATACCTGAAGAAGATGGACCAATGTTGAAACATGTATTTTCTCTATATAAATTAATTTTTATTATGCTTATAAACTGTTTTTGTCAACTTATTATTATTATGTAGTATTTATGAATTTCATTCTCTGTAGCTGGCTGGATTCCTCTCTTTCACTGATGGAACAAGATGTTAGAGAATTTGATACACTACAGTTGAAATACAAACTGTTTCACTTTTATGATCTGAATCCGAAAGTAAGTTATTTCATGTTTATAAAACATTCCATAATTGTTTTGTAATTAAACTTTAGTTGTTTAACTTACTTCATTTATGGGCAGTTTTCCAAGAAGAAAAAAATAATATGCACTGGCCCTGTATTTATTTTAAGAAAACGAATTTCTAATTTTTTTAACATAAAAGTTGATATCTATATTTATTTTGTGGAATTGGTTGGATAAAATTTTTGTAATTTGTTCTTCTCTGTGTTTAGATAACAAAACGTCAGATGGTATTAGACCCACCATACCAAATTTGAAGAGTCTTTACTCTGATTTTGTGCATCAGTGTTGACTTGCTACTTTATATAGTGTTCTGTGTTATCTTTTTCCCTTCCTTCCTATATTTTTTCAGAATATAATCTAAGTACTTTGATTCAGTGTCATATTTTCCCAAATTTTGATTAAAGTGCCATATTTGTAAGATATAGATAGACGTGTAAATAGAATTAATGAATTCTTGCTACATTTTTCAGCATGTAGTTTAGAAGGAGTGTTTCCAGAAGCTATGAACATTTCAACAAAATTAATCAATATAGTGATAAAAAAAGTTTTGGAATGTAAAGTATTAAGTTGAGTGTTGAACAACAGAACAAAGTAACAGTCTAAATAACCAATACAGTTTAATACTGTCTTCATCCATTAAGATTCAAATTTTCCTTATGATTTAATTACCATATTTATGTGTCAACTTATTTTATGAGTTCTAAAAAAAAAAAAAGTGAAAACTTCATCAACTAACCATTGTCTAAGTAGGAAGGACAACTAATTTTTTAAGTAATGTTAAAAGCTGTTGTAGTGAAATACTTTACAATTATGCTGTATTTAGGTTACCTTTTCTAAACCATAGTTCAAAGTAGTAGTAGTAGTAGTAGCACTAAGAAATAATTTACTTTCATAATTGATTAGACAGTTCATTTATGGACATAGTTTAGCCTCACTTGAATGCTGTAATGGTCATTGTCATTTACTAAATGCAGTTTGCTTTTGAATACACATAACCAGTGAGCAAAGTAGACTTACACTTCTAATATTTTTTGTTGCTCCTATTTTTCTTATTTTTACTAAAAAAAGGAAAAAAAATCATATATTGTAAGCTGATTTGTTAACATTGATGTACAGTATTGAAAACAATTGTATATCAGAATTATTGTTCTTGTAGCTGTGGGTAGCTAGCATAAGGAAAGTTTTTTTGATCATGCATAAAATGTTAGCATTATTAATTTATTATAATAGTTCGTAGGGGACTAATATAAAAGGATGGTGTATTTTTGTTTGTTTTTAATAATGAGCTATCATTAATTGGTCACTTTCAACATAATGACTTTACAGTGTTAACAATTTATTCCTGTAATGTATGTATGTTTAGCTGTAAATGATTTTCATATAACCTGCTACCAATTCAGCATAATAAATCTGTATTTATATAAAAAAAAATTCATATATATTTAAATTAACTATTTTTTTCTCCATAATTCATCTTGAGCAGCATGTAAAATAACATAAACAATAACAGACAAATAATATTTTGATCTTGAAACTCCATAACAGAATAATTTTGCATAATATTTGAACTATTTGTAAAGGATACATCACTGTAAAATACCACAACAAACTTGTTAATCAGTGCAGTAACTTAGTATACAATTACTTGTGTGCATTTGCAGGCTTAAAGGTTTTTTTGAAATAATAATGTTAAAAAAAATATAATTTGCTATTTTTTTCTTTTTGAAGTAAGTTTTTACATGTTGTGCATTTATCATGTTTTTTCAGTTATTGGGAAAGGCTCAAACACGACCATATCAAAATCAATTATTTCTAACATCCTATAAACATCTAATAATTAGCCATGAATGTGTACTAATATTGTCATATGTCTGTGTTTGATTGCAAATTTAGATTTCTTTACAATATCTTTTGGAGGTGTGAGTTTGACCCAAGTGACACAAAATCATGTTAAGATGTTTCAAGATAATTTAAATGAGGAATGTTGTTTTTGGTAAAATTTTAAGTTGGAAAGTTTAAATTCTAAGTGTTTACATTGTCTATAAAGTTTGTGTGTTTTTCACATAATATGTTGATTGCAAAGCATTAAATCTGTTTTATTACTGGATTTAGTATTTAAATTTAACTCTTTCGCTACTGATTTGGTGGATTACACCAACCATGAGACTCCAAAGTGACCATTGGAGTTTCCATACTATAACTTTTAAGATCTTTTTTTGTGTATCTCCTTGACATTTTTTAAGCTTTTAACGAACATTCCAAATCTTTTGTAAACAAAAAAATTCAGAATTTTTACTAACTATTTGGTCTTGAATATACAGAGTCAGAGTGTTGATTTTCATGTTAAGATTAAAAATAATTTCTTCATTTCAAAATTTTCAAATTTCATATGCATAATCTCTAAAACCTCCTAAATAAATATCAAACATTTTTTTTTCAGAAAAACTTTATATTTTATCTGTTATTTTCATATCCTAACTCTCTCTCTATATATATATGGGATCGGTCAATTATGCCAACTTCGTAACCACCATAAAATTTTAAAGGTTGAAAAATGTGAAATAAAATGAGTAGTACTCTTCTGTCTTCTTATCCTCTTGACCATGAAGTTCTGAAGTACTTCTCCTGAGAGTTTCTACATCTAACCTTTTCACATTTATTTCCTATGTTTATTTACTGTTAGCAGCTGAGGTAGAAACCTGCTATCATGGAGCAATGAATCACCACTCCTACCATTAGGCTATTTATGTGACACCATAATACAACACCATCAGTAGCAGATAAGCTTGTGCAGCATTATTACCAGAACTTTTCCACAGAGTTTATCATAATCCCAGCTCTGAGAACACAGTGGGAAAGGATTTATCAGCTTGTTTTTAGTACAGTGGTTGCAACGATTTGTCTAAAGTAATAAAAGTGTGAGAAAGTGTTTTATGGTATGGCTCTGTACAAATTCTGAGCCATTTCAGTAAACTTTGTAGGTATTTAGATGTTAGTTACCCTCCTGCTATGGTTGGAATTTAGCAGTATAGGTGTACAATGTAAGTGCTTATGCATATATATTACTACTGTTTACTTGTAAGTGCTTAATTTTTAGTTATTGTTCTTAAAACATAACACAGTAAATAACAAATGTATAGAAAAAACAATGATTCCTAGTCCTTAAGATGTTATGAAATTGATTTGTACTCGCATGTAGTACTTGCTAAGCCTTGCCATAAACCTTGTTTGTTCTCTCAAGTGGAGGAGGAAGACAAATTAATTTTTGTAGATTTCAAAGGTGCATTTTAGTAAAACAAAAAATTATCAGTTACTATACTGGCACACATGAAACCACTGTAATTTACCTAGCTTTCTAAATAAGCTATATGTAGGTTTAAAAAATATAATTTCAAGCCAATTATAATTGACTGTTGATTTATGTAGTTTGGAATGTGCTCTTTCTGTTGGTTATAAATGAGTACTTAAGAGAAGTAGGTATGAGGAGACAAAAGGTTTCAAAAGAATGGAGTAGTGGGTAGTTCTAACCTTGTAGATTTGCAAAATATATTAATATCTCAGCAAATCAAAGAGATGGGAGATTTTTATTTGATATTGTAGCTTGTAAATGTCTGAAGTTTGAGTTTCTAATTTGTCAACCACTATAGACATTGTTTGGTAGGCATAATAAAATATAAAGCAGGCAATAAAACAAGAAGATATGCCATATTATACAAAAAAACAAAAAGCATATTTGACATTTATTTTAAGTATTTTTTTTGAATTAAGAAATTAAAGGATATATAGTATTAAGATTAAAATTATAAATTACATTGTGATGCCAATTTTATTGACATAAAATGATAATAAAGTTTAATTAAATTTTGCAAATGAATATCTAAAGTGACATGACATGCACCCTTTGACCTGTCCATTAACAGAAGGTTAATCTGTTGCTTGATTTTTTTTCCTAATATACTCAGTACCTGTAGGGAGATAAGAATTTTGTTTGAGAGTGCGGCCCAAGGTTAATTTATAGCTGTTTTATATTTTATTTATTTATTAATACATCTAGAAGGTTATTGCATCTTTATTACAGTTAGACATGTATTGATTGTTTAAACTTATCATTAAGAGAATCAGTTTTCACATTTTGGATTTCTTCCCATTAGTATGATGCTGTAAGGATCAATCAGATATATGAACAAGCTAGATGGTCCATACTGACAGAAGAAATTGACTGCACTGATGAAGAAATGATGATGTTTGCAGCATTGCAAGTTGGTTCTATTCTTTTTCTTTTCCTCTTCAAGGTTGTAATAAAACATTCTGATCTCATCAGTGTTCTTTATGATATATGGTTATATATTTTTTATTTTTTTAATTATTCTGAAGCAACTTCTACAACATGTACAAAATTCATCACAGATTTGTAAAGAATATAAAAATTGATGTTGAAAATTGCAAATACTAATTATTTAAAGTTGTGAAGGTAAATTATTCATATCTGTACAGAGATGTGTATCTATCTATCTATCTATATATATATAAATAAATAAATATATTTCTTTTGTTATAGAATACTTCATAACTACTTGTAATGTGATAAGTATTGATAGAACATACTTTGATTCCAATTTTTATATATATATTTGAAAGTTTGATTATGACTGTTGTAAAATAGTGTTGTCATACTAGCCTGAATAGGTCATAAAGGTTTGAAATAACTTATCAGCAGAGTGTAACTGTGTTGCATGATGATCATAAACAACAGTGACATTGTTAAATATTATATTAATCATCAGGACATTTCCTATGAGACTGTTGAGTGTTAGGTGCTTGTAGTTAACTTCCTTTAAAGACCACATACCACAGGGCATTTTTTGTGCTTGAATGTGTATATTGTATTGTACTAACAATAATGCGATTAAAAAAAAAAGTCACAACACATTCAAGCTCATGTGGCTCCAGGCCATATTTGATTATGGTTGGCTAGCTCTAAGAAAAACTAACAGAAGCACCACATGGTGAACTGGGTGGATAAATCTATATCACACAAGGTAAACAAAAATGGTGACAGCAGGTGAAGAGGAAGATTGATATAATGTGTCAATTGCACTGTATATATTTGAAACAGAGCTTGCACATTACAACATGCCTAATGTTGATATGTCAGCCGAAGTTGATGAGAACTGGCAGTTTGTCTGATCTTTCTTGGTATGGAATTGTTTCAAAAGTTATTCGCTACATTGTCATAAAAGACTGATTTACACTGCTAATGTCATGAAAATGGGATGAAACTTACAACTGTCAGTACAGTCTTATGGGCGATAATATAGTAAATTTATGAGTAAATTCTAGTTTTTTAAAGCGATGGATTTATATCTAGATGTAGATGTAATATCAGCTGATGGACTTCGATACTGTATTCTGCATGTGCTCTGTTTGTATGCATATGACTAAGTACACATTAGGACTGGAAAAGTAAACATATCTGGGGTCATATTTTGATAATCGATATTGTAAATCTAGCATTTTTTATGTTGCATAGTAAAATCTTCAACGAAATTTCATAAAAAGAAAGTGTTATTAACATGAAAAATAAATACATAAAATGGACAATTGTTTGTCCATGCCCTTTTTTTTGGGTAAATAATATCTGAAAGTGAAATTTCATAAACACTTTTTGTTTTACCAGATCTACTGGTGTGTTTATAAAACCTGAATGATTGCTGGCAATTCTATATTGTGCTTAAAACATCAGCTAAAACTTAAGCTTGCGCTGTATGCCTTTCATTTTCAAACAGCCTATCTGACATGACTATTATTGCTGCTATTGGTCTGTGAACAAGAGCATGATGTGCCACTGGCCAGAGCCTGGCTGCTGCTCAGTGTGCTTGATGGATCTCCCTTGATCTTTGGATACGCACTGGGCACTGCATCTTTTTTTAGCATCAGTTGTTGTTGTTTTTTTTTTGCAAATTCCATATTAAATTGTAGCTTAGTTTTGAAGTCTGATGCCAAAAATTGTTCACTGCATACATAGCAGCTTTCAGTCAGACTCCACTTATCACAAGTTTTTGATACAAACTTTGTCCACACAATGTGCCGTTTTCTGTCTGATTAGGTGGAAACTTGTGCAGAGATACCTCCATTTCCTTGGGAGTATTCCCACATCCATAAACAACACAGAAAAAACAAATATACAGTTTTTTATATCCTGGAATAACTTATTCATGAATAACTGTATTCGCCACATCTGTAAAATGAGATTTGTCCAGAAAAAAACGAATTGTTTTCACATAAACAAACCAACAGTTTTTCATGCACAAAATGGTTCACAGAGAGGAAGCCGACCGTGACTGACCTTGAGTGACAACACTCGCCTCTGACCCAATTTTTCAAACAAGCGATCAAAAACACTGAATGTTGCACTAAGAGTGTACAACAACAGAGCGATTGTAAATTTGGAATGTCCCATTACTTTCCAATAGGGATGTTTGTCAATTGTTTGAATTGTGCATGTCACTATAAGTTGAAAGTGGTAAACAGTTATAAACAAATATTTACAAAATATTTAACCTATTGGACAGCTATGGAATATTCCATTTCACCATTTGACAGTCCTGTTATTTATGAATATGCATAGCTCCAAGAAATTACCTTAAAGTTAGTTGTGGCTTGACAAACATGATTGTTAATTGGTTGGATTGCTTCTGAATGAGAAAAACTAGATTTTTTGAGTTGTAAGCAAATAGTTGAAAAACAAGAATCACGAAGGTGGACAATTTTCATAACCAACTGCCCATTACACCTGTAACTAACAGAGGAGTGTATACATCTTTATCGACAGTAAGTGCTAATGTTTTGTGATTTTAAACAAATGTCAAAAGTGACACAGTGTAAGTGCTGAGATTTGAAACACATTCGATGAAAGCATGTGTGTTGAGCTGAGAGGTGATCAATTTTAAATAATTCAACCATCATGATATGGGTCTTCTTTATCATAATGTATTTAAGGTTGTCATTTCTGTTTTTTAAGGTTGGAAAGATGATCATTACATATGCAATAAATATACAATTAGGAGCATTTTTTAATAAGGCCAATTAAAGAAACATATTTGGTTGAAATACTTCATTTGTTTTAGAAAATGGTTTAGTTCAAAATGTGTAGAGTGATAGCAAAAGTCTTCAAACTTATGGCTGAACTGAATGGTGAATTTAGACAATGAACATCATCAATTTGTTTCTCTCACAACGGTCACATAACGTTATGTATCAATCATGTACTAGCCACAAGGTCAGTCCCCCATTTTTATTTACACTTGTACAAATAGAAAATGCAAAAGAGATTGTGATTTTTTTGTCACATTTATCGGCTACTTCAACCATTTCAAATTTAATGAAGTATCAAATTACATCCTTTGTAGTCATTACAATTTTTAAGGTTGAAATGTCAACAATAATACACAATGATATTATCGAATTTACTGTACATAATTGGAATCGGGCCGATTGTGCGCTATAATAATCAATAATTGGTGATATCCGATTATGACATGATTAGTAGAACAGTAACATTATGTTTTTTATTTTCGGCTAGTGCATCCTGCAAAGTTGAATTCAAAAGTGTTTGCCCTAACATGCATACATTTACAATGTACATGCAGTGAGATAGATTCCCCAAACAACTTAGAAGTTTGCAATTTTTACTTGTCTTTTTTCAGAAAGTGTTGACAAAAAAGAACTTGTATGTACATTTTTCAAATGTGTGAGCCTTGATGCAGCCTTGGTGTCATATATAAAAGGTTAAAAAAGTCGTATTTTGATTGAAAACAGTAGTCAGTTTTATAAAAGTTAAAATAATTGCTCTCTATTTCATATTTTATAAATGAAATTTTATATATCAATTCCATTACAAAAAAAAAGTTTGAATATTGGACAAAGTGATGGCATTCTTATTAATGAAAGTGCATTTACGTTGAATATACGGGCATTAATAGTGATGACATTTGTTGATTGTACATGACTGACGAGTGTTCATAACCTTGGGAAGGTCCATTCGTAGTTTGTCATAAGTTCTGCCTGGTTAAGAAATGCTTAGATCAATGTATGTGAAATATAACTTTTTATGACACTTTTGATTTTAAGGGGTCACGCAGGCTATCTAGCAGACACATTGGCTCCTGAACTCCTGCTAAAGTTGAAAGTTAAAATTTTCAAATTTGATCTAACTTTCAAAATTAAAAAGCAATTACTAAAGTTGTTCTAGGCCTTTAAAATAGAACTGTTTACATGCTTAGAATTTTGTGTAAGTGATGTATACAAAATGTTCACAGTGTGTTAACAAATTGATTTTATTATATACAGACATGAAGATAACTTAAGCACAAGTAATACATCCAACTCAAAAGTGTCTCTTGCAGTTAGGAGTATAAAGAAGTATGTATAAGCAAGATAATACTACCAAATATGTATTTTTTATTTTTTTTTCAGAAATGATTTGGTATGCTTTTGAAATTATATTGTAAGAAATATATGAATATCAACAGGATAATTGTTTAGAAAATTTAATCATCTTTATAGCTACAAGTTAATATGCAAGCTAACGTACCCCAGCCTGACTCCCAGAAAGGTGAAGATGATGTGGATGCTGCCTTGACTGACCTACAAGTATCTTTGGAAGGATCTATGCTCGGTGAAAGAAATGGAGACCTAACTAAGGTTCCAGAACTTTCAGACTACCTAAGATACATGAAGTATGTCATTCTGGATTATCATGTATTTTTTATATTAAAATATTACAGAATAATATTATTGGTGTTTGTAGCTCTTTTGTGCTAAGTATTAAAAGTATCACAATTAAATACTTTTTGCTAAAGGGATCCATGAAATATAAATTGATTTACTGGTAATTTTAGTTTGTTTTTTTCAGTTCAGTTATTAAAAATAAAAAATTTTAAATATAAGTTTTATGCTTACATACTTAACACGATGTTTGTGGCAGCTGAGTTTGTACTCTGTAAGGAAAATAATGAAAGCAATTTTCATGTTAAATATTATTTTCCACATTTAGAAAATAATTTTGTTTTTTAGACCTAAACGATTCACCTTAAAGGGTTTCAAGCGATGCTTCTTCTCATTCAAAGACACCAGCTTGGCCATTTACAAAAACCATGAAGAAAATCGTAGTGTACCATCAGTGATTATTGAACTGAAAGGTATGCTTTGCAAAGATGTGCTAGAGATAAGTGTATGAAATTTATTTTATATTTGTTGAATAGCGAAACTGTTTTTTAGTTATGTACAATCTTTTAAATTTTGTAACATTACTACACAAAGGGTGGTTTGTCATTATCTATGGTAACAATTTGTATGTCCAGTTACCTTATCCCACACCATCTGCACCATGTGTGACAACACAGGTCAAATGCCCTGACACTCTTGTTGCAATTGAAGAATTATAATTTTCAAGTGCAGATAATGCCTAAAATTGAGTTTCTGGCTTGGTTACATTACAGTTTTCCTATTCTGTGATCATAAAAGTGTGGAAGGCATAAAATTTTAGCTCTTTTGAAGAAAGAGATGCCTGTAGTGCTGAATCGTATTGATGAAATAAAGGAAAGTGTGATTATAGCATGAAAAAAAATACTATTTCATGACTGCCTAACATTGCAAAAGCCTGGGCAATTTATTATTGTGCTTCTGATGATACAACATTTTAAAATATGTTACAGAACATGTTGCAGATTTTCTCAAGAGCCTTATGGTAGTTGCAAGTTGCAACTATAGTGGTAAGTTAAACATCTGGAATGTTTAGAAAAATACGAAGATGAACTGTATATGTTATCAGGCTGACACCATTATTCTGTGATGAAGTACAAATTTTATTCAGACAGAATGCCATTTATGTGTGGCTTCATCGAGACAAAGCATCTAGCGATGGATGGATTAGGCTGACAGTCCATGAAAATAAATTATTTAAACCAGGTTTAATCAGATGCCCAATTTCCCATTAACAACTTGTAGCATAGATGAATGATACTTTGGGAAGTTACATTACTTTTTTAAGATTTGTTTTGTGTAAGTTAGTTTCAAGTCATGTAATTTTGTGGTCATAAAGATCTGTAGTTTATTAAGGTGTGTAATAAATTTAATAGACATTTGACTGTAAGTGAAAAATTGTGCACAATGTATTTTTTTGTTTAATTTGTTAACTGTGTGAATGGTACTAGCACACATTAGAGGTTATGTAGCGGAAAGCTTGGCACCCAACTCAGTTTTTTCACGAATCCCCCTTATTGGAGTGCTGTTATAAAAGTAAGTTTCCCAAATCATTTTTAATCCCCATTCTGCCACTCATTTGGTTATGTCCAAGTTAACATTCCAGTATCTTCACTAAGATACAATACAAATAAGAATTAAGCTATATAATTCATAGTCATCATTTATTGACTTATGTGTACTTGAGTTGCTCAAATGTGCCCTTGGAAGTCAACATCTGTACGTTATTGATAGACTTTGTAAAGTATATAAATAGAAAGTTGTTGAGGGCAACATTGGCTTCAGTATGTTACAAAAAAGCTTCTTGTAGTGGAAACTATGCTGCAGAACAATAGTCAGTATCCTGAACCATTACAGAGAATACCATATGTGCTGAAAGATGAAGGCATCATTACACTAGATCATAAACAATCCTCTGTTGAAGTATTTTTATAAAATTACTCTTTTTTTTTTTTTTTCAAATAAGAATCTAATGAATCCCATATTTGTCAAGGTTGGAAGAAAAACAGCAGTATAGTAGTTTTGTTGAGGGTAACTTAATAGTAATTTTATTGAATATAATACATTAGGCTTCTAGAAAAAATCTGATAGAAGGTACTGCTGACATTTTTAGGAAATTATTTTGAATTGTAATGTCAGATTGGCTAATTTTGGCTACTTCTAATAGGATCTGAAGTTTCACCTGATGTAAGTCTGGCACAGGAAAAGTATGGGATAAAGCTGGAGGTGCCTAGTCAGAAGGGCATGGTTGATTATTGGATCAGGTGTGATAATGTAAGTTTCTTATTTTTAGAGTTCTATAAGCTAATGAGCTAATTCATATATATGTGCTTGAACAGGTAAAAAAATTAAATTGTATGTATTTTAACGTACTATAACTACTGTGAAAAATATTTTGAAGTTGTAGCTTAAAATTACCTTCATTAACCATGGAAATGAAAGAGAAATTTATGGGTTTGGTTAGTTTTTTCAAATGTTATAGAATGGTATAAAATTAAAGAGGCCAACATTCGTGGGTAAATCCAACATGTCTCTGCTGTGCAATTCCAACGTAGCTAATTTTGACAAAAGAAAAATTGTGAAAAACATAGAAAAATCTAAAACTGTCTATATCACTGTTTGGGACATGCAAGAAGGTTTCTGTGTACCAAATCCCATGTAAATTAGTTGACATACACATGAATAGTTAACAAAAACCACAAATTGTGCTTTCTTGCTGAAAAATCGAGCAAAAGATAAACATTGTCTATATCTCTGTTTTGTGACCTGTAAAAAATGTATCCTTGTTCCAAATACCATGTAAATTGGCCAAAATATGTCTCATTAATTGTCAAACAACCCTAAAATTATGCTTTTTGTGGGATATTGACCTCCCTATCATTACTAAAAGTGGACAAACCTACCATTTTTGTTTGTGAAGGACCTGTAGAAATGTATCTTTGTACCATATCCCATGTAAATTGGTCAAAATATTGCTAGGTAAATGACCCAAAATTTCAAAATTATTCTTTTTTTGTGTGAGCTGTGACCCCACCCTAAAATTACCCAAAATTAGCAAATCCAACTTTTTTTGTATGTCATTGTGTTGGGTACATACTGCCATAAATATGACTGAAAAAAGGAGCCAAAATTATACATTTTTGGGTCGTTTGACCTTTGACTCCATAAAACCCTTAGTTTTTGTACACACCTTGGTTGCCACACTTTTGTGATATCACAACAAATTGTTTGATCATTAACTAATAAAACACAGCTGTGGAAACAGCTAAAAAGAAAGTTTACGTATTATTGGATAGAGAAAGAATTAGACTTTTAATGTTGTAGTAGAGTAAATAAAGTGGTTTGAGCAGTTGTTTATGGTTTCGTGGGAAAGATGCTTGTTAAAACTCCTGTAGCCTTGACCAAAGGCATTCAGTGGGATGTTTCTAACATTTAGGAAGAAACAACAGATCTTGGAATTTTTTATAGTTTTATAAATGTTCTTTTCATTGTGAAAGTGTTTACATGTTGAATTATATCTATTTGAAACCTACATAAACTTTCTTTGAAGAGAAGTCATCAGATATGCTTAGTTAGGTTTAGCGAGTATGGTGGTAGGCAGTGGCAAAATATTCTGACTCAAATCCTTGTTTATTGAATAATATTTAATCATATTCAAGTATTTTACGTAAATAAATTGGCTAACTGGCTAATTAATTATTTCTTATTGCAATTGATATGTTTTAAATAAAAACATTAGTGTTATCAGTGATAATAAAATGTATTCATTATTTAGTGATCATTTATTTAACTTGCATGTGATCATGGTTCATGTACTGTAACAATGTATGAGGCTCCAAAATAATTTCAATATAGTGCACTCAACCTTTGTAGTTGTTTTTATTAGATGAAAATGTTGTTAATGTAATTAATCATCAGGAACAGCAGTATGCTAAGTGGATGGCTGCCTGTCGACTGGCTTCTAAAGGGAAGACCATGGCAGATAGCTCTTATGACATGGAAGTAAAAACTATTTTGGAGTTTCTAAGTATGCAGCGGCCAGCTCCTTCTCCAGCCATCAACCCTTCACAAGTGGACATCAACCCTGATGATTATATTGCCCTCAGGTTTCTCAGAAGTTGGAGAGATAAAGAGGTTTGTTGCTGCATTTTGAATCTTTTAAAGCATCTTTGAGATTGTGTATATTAGTTTATCAGTACATAATCATTTATGAAAGTTAATTGTAAATCAAAAAGGTATTTCAGGAAAGATTTTCTTGTTTTTGTAGCAGATAATGATACTGGTGGTATGAATGCAAAATTTTAAACTTTGCATACCTACAGTCTTGATATTAGCTTATACTTTGGTGGAAATACTCATTGGAGTTTTAGTAGGCTTCAAAAGAGGTCAGTGGCATTATGTGTAGTGCTTTAAATTTCTGCATGTAGGATGTACTAATACACACTGCAAAGCACAAATGATTATATTTCTGTTTTATTTCTATGTGGTGGTGGGATAATATCAAGTTTAATTTGATGGTTGTTTTTTGCATAGCAAATATGAAAATTACACAACCATTTTGCATTGTTGCATTTAACCACTTGTATAGTAGTTAAATGTGATAAATGTTTTACAAGATAAGCACATTTAAAAAAAAATTAAAATTTAAAAAGAATATTGTAAATGCTAAAAATTATTTATCCCATGACACTGATTATTTTTTAACTTTCACATTTTTATTTGTCTATTTATTAAATTGCAAATACTACTAATTAGTTTTGTTAAGGTTTAACAATGTTTTATAAGACAAGCTTGTTTTCAAGAAAAACAGAAAAAACATTAAACAGTTAACAGAAAAAATTTTTAATTCTAAAAAAGTCTTTATCCATGACACTGATTAATAAATTTAATATTTTAGATAAACCTATAAAATAATTTGCAAGTACTAATAATTTTTTCCAAGATCTAGCATAAGTATTCATAACGCAATGACATTATTTTAATTGTTTGTTTTTCACAAAAAAGTCTAGACTGAAAACAGTTTTTTTTCATTTTTGTTTCAGAAAATTACAAGTTCAATCGAAATAATATAATTTTGTATAATTTATATATTTAAGTCTTTTTGGATTATATAAACCACAAAATTATTGCAGTAATAGACTGAAAAATGAATTTTAATTGAATAAAATTGGATAAAATATTTCATTCTGCATCCAAAATAGTAGTACAAACATGTCATTGTATGATGCTTAATTTTTTGCTAGTATTATCTTATATTAAATCAATTTGATTTTCATGTAACATACAGATTTCAGAGAGTTTATAATAACTGTAATGGATTAAAGTAGTTGTTATTAGTGCTTAACTGTTTTTGCATTAATGATTTTTTTCTTTCAGGTTGTTAATCGTATGTTGGAAGCCCATGCAAATGTGAAAGATCTGACCCTTGTTGATGCGAAATTGCACTTTATCAAAGCCTGGCAGGCTTTGCCTGACTTTGGGATTTCACTTTTTGTAGTAAAATTTAAAGGTTGTAAACGTGAGGTAAGTAAATTTAATAATGTACTTTATTGACTTGATTTAATCAATTCTATACTTTTACTCACTGTAATTAGTAGTATTGATGAATTTTGGTGAAATATTTTTTAGAATATTTGACCTGTTTTTGACATTATATTATTGCATTTGGAAAGTATCTGTTTTTACTAGGTGATGCATAATTTTAGGCAGAATAAAATATTGACAAATAAGGATAACTATATAAAATTGTTTTTTGTACTATATAATGTTCAGTCAGTTGAGAAAAGATGAATGTGATAAAAGTAATTCTTATATTTTGGAACTTAAGTTAAAGTTGTGGTGATTGGATATCAATCATTGTCATAATTAGTAGCCTACACAATCGCTGTGTGTATAATTATTATTATTTTTTAATCACACATGATACCAATTACTAACTAGTTTATATCCCACATTTTGGCTGCTAGTCTGCTGTTGTCTTCAGGGGAGTCCTAAGAAGTATTGTGTTTTGTGATAGAAGTGGCTGGGATTAGGTCCTGTGCAATATTGATAGAAAGTTTGGTGTAGTATCAACTATTAGCCTGTAATGGGTTTTCACTAGATCATAACAAAAACTCATAGAGACTGCTCATATTAGGTGTTTGGCTTGAAGAATGTTTTGATTAATTGTTTTTAGATGAATTCAATTTATTGTATGATTTAGTGCATGACACTAGAAGATTATAAAATATTGTTAGTTTATTATAAGAGCATTTGAACTACATATAGTTTTCTTATCTAGGACCTTCTTGGAATTGCACATAACAGATTGATGCGAATGGACCTCCACACCGGAGATCACATCAAGACTTGGCGATTCAACACTATGAAGATATGGAATGTCAACTGGGAGGTTAAACAGGTAGAGGTTCAATTTGAAGAAGAAACAATTGCATTTAGTTGTTTGACTGCTGATTGCAAGGTAGTGCATGAATTCATTGGAGGCTATATCTTCTTATCCATGAGGTCTAAAGATCAAAACCAGACACTTAATGAGGAATTGTTTCATAAACTGACAGGTGGTTGGGTTTGAATCCATATTTGCAAGCTGTTTTAAGTGATGAAGAACCAATTAACTTTGCTTGTAAAATTTACTAAAATAAACTCATTTTCTGTTCTTCAAAGTATAAACTTAAGATTTTATGTTAGTTCAACAACTTTTGTTAATGAAAAGGCATACAAAACAAGCTTATATGTAAGTAGAGAGAGAGAGAAATAATAATGAAAAATGCAGTTTATTTGAAACAAAAATTATTTGTCTTTAGAATTTGATGATTGTGCCATACACAAGATGAGTAACTTGTGATTTTTTTATATCCACTAAAGAATATGCAGAGGGTTACAGGATGGAGATAAGATTGTCAGTTTTCATCCATGATGTGATTTGCTTCTGAAGGTTTTAGATTAACCCATTAAAAACATGTCTTATTCTAGGCTTGGCTGCAATACTAACCTGTAATATCAGTTTACTGAAGAAAAGTTATATCAACTTGTTCTGTTGCACACCAAGTGCTGCCTTGTATCACAGTACATCGTATATCTGTTGCAGTGTTTATGATATTCATATACTGTCTCTCTCTCTCTCTCCTGGTAGAAGAGTTTGAAATTGTGTATACACCATAGTAATATGATGAATTATTTGTTACTGTGTATGGGGTGTTTTGGATGATGTGTCACAGAATTTATTTAAAAATTTCACAAGCAACTATGGAAAAAAAAAGAGTGGGTAAAAAATAAATCCAGGATGTTTTTGTGAAGTATTAATACTCAGGACAGCTCAGGTGTAACTTGCACTATAACTCAAATTAACATGTCTCTGAGATAAACATATCATAATTACATAAGGTACTGTAACAAATATAAGAAATACTTTAAAAAACCTGATAAGAAATGTTGGCAGAATAAGAAGCAAAACAAGCATTCGAAAGTATGAAAATTTGACACTCTCCACATTAATAAATTTCACTATGAAGTTTTGCACCTTTCTTCTGTGCCATTTTCAGAAACTTGTAAATTTATGAAAGTAAATTGCCAAATACAGTTGTATGAAAAGTAGTGCCTTATACCCGAAGAATAAAATATTCAGTCAATTGAAAGTTTCAAATCTTCCAGGTGGTGCTCTTTAACTACTAAATACTTTTTGATATGTGTGTGGAAGTCTTTTGCTACATTGCAGGACAACCCATTTTATCTTCTACACCTAAACCACAACATAAGAGTTAACCCATTATTTTTGTTCAGTCTTATGTGAGGTTGTCCACACAAACTATTTAATTATATTCATTTTAACTTGACATGATCTGCTATGAAGCCTCAAAGGCTGGAGAAAATAATGGTGAATGAAAATAAATATCAAATGGGTAAAATAAAGTACAAGAAATAAAGCTATCTTGAGAAATGATTTTGTTACTCATGGTAGATCATGTGCATTGGATCACATTGTTATATATGCTATGTTATAAATAAACATTATTTTAAGTACAGTGACAGTTGTCACATTGGACAGGTTTTACATTTTTCATGCTAAAGTAACAATTATTCTGTTTGTTTTTAATATAGCATCCCTATATTTTTTATTCTGTGTATATTTTGGAGATACATTTTTGTCTAGCTTAGATTCAGATTGTAATTTTAGCTTAAATTTACCTTGAAACATAAGCTTCTTAGCTACGTAAATAAATAATTCTTTGAAGTAGCACATGTAGATGATTTATGTAAATGTATTTTGTTAGCATATATATATATATATATTGGTGGTAGCTATAGGGTTGTTTTTAATGTAATATGCTGGAAGTTTCTAATTTTAATGAAACTAAAGAACAAGTCAGATGGTGAGAAGTGTTCAAATTAATATGAGGATCTGTACAGCATTTACAAAGAGTTACAATAATAATATTATTTGATTGGCTCTTGTGTTAAAATACTCGTCAAAGTTTATATTGTTAGTCACTCAAATCTTGAAGAATATCTGAAGCTAAAAATGAACAAGAAGCTATTAGTTTCTGAATAAGCTCTGAATTATTGTATTTGTAGTTTTCATGTACTTGGGCTTAATTGATAATAATTTGTTACATTTAGTGTTGTATTGTTGGCAAATTTAACTTGCCTTAATGCTATCTAAGAGACAGCTGACTCATGAAACATGACTGCTAAATGATTTTATTTCAGCATAGGTGTTTAGTTATAGAGATGTGTGAATGAGTAAAGGATCTACGAATTATTAATTCTTAGAACAAGATGCCTTGGAAGAAAATCTTTTATGGGTATATTATATTTTTGTCACATTGAAAAGAATAATTTATATTAAATATTGAAAATAATGTTATTGGTATGAAAATAAATTAAAGAAAAAAGTATACACTTATGATGTAAAATCATCATATATAATTGAGGAATTTTGTTAAAAATTAAGAAAATACTACTAACCATTGGAATTATTTATAGCCGCATTGTTTAAATAATTTTGAAACTATATATTAAGTCTAATTATCAGTGTTTTTATTTGTTTTTAAAGGAAATTTAAGCTTTTAAAAATTATTTTTTAAATATTAAATATTTGTGAAGGTTACACAACTTTTAAATCCACTGTTTTTTACAGAAATAATTTTTCTTCTGTGTTCAAGTAGTTATGACTACATATCATCAGTGCCTTATATACAAAGTTTCTATAAGCTAAAATTAATTTCTTATAATTCTTTTACAAAGTTAAAATGACCAAAAACTTACCTTGCACTTGTGTAAGAATGTTTTAGAAATGTAGAACTATGAGTTCATATAAATTGAATACATATCAACCATAGACATTTGTAAATGGAGATTTTTGGAAAACTGGTATTTTTGGTTATTGTAGGAAATGTTTTTTTAGACTCAAATAGAATTTTAATTTCATGTAATCAATTTTATGTATGAATTTAAAAACAAATATCTGTTTTTTACTTTCTTGAAGTATTGTATAAATGGAGTGTTATTTATATGTATTTTAAGTTGCTTCAATATTGATATTAGGGGATGGTGAAATACTTAACTTCATATATAAGATAATTGATACTACAGTGTGTTATGGAGATATATATATGAACTAAACTTAGAGTTTTCTATAGAATTTTATATCATCGAATGTATATAAGTACCTAAGGTAGTGTATGGAAGATCATAAGGTATGTATTAAAGAACTTAACAGAAACAATATATTTTATATGAATAGCAGGGTTACAAGTTGACAGCAGAGGAAAACTTTTTGATATTATAGATGTGAATCCTCCAGATTACATTTTAGATGCCAATCTTTCATCAGCTAAAAATGTCTCTCGATTAAGAATTTTGTTTTTCCCCGATTTAATGAATATATAATTGCAACATTTTAGTGTAAGGTGCTTTACATTTTATATCCAATTTTTAGTTTGTTTTATATCATTTGACAAGAAGTAACTTTTTGCCTGATTTTTATATGTATAAATTGTTTTACGTTTGTTACATTTTTGCTTATGTTTAGATTTATTTTCTGAATTATGGTGTAACTAAAAGCCATTTCAGTACAAGGTAACAGGAAGTGTTGTTTTACTTGTTTGTGATTTTTTTCCAATTCCCACCTGTATGGATTTTTGTGAGTCTGCATCTAATTAGAGCCATATATAAATGACAAAAAATTCAAGAAAATATTTCTGATTAATAGTGGAAATCTATGATCACTTTGAGTAATATTTACTTGAATATAAGGATAAAACATTTTATAGCCATAGCTGGAATTTTGGAGAAGTTGAAGCAGAATCTAAAGGATTCCCTGTAGATTAGGTAGATGTTTTAGCCAGTTGAATTAATTGGTAAAGTACTGGTGACGTTATTACCAAATAATAGTTCAAGGTACATATGTCTGGTTATTTGGAAACAGTTTCAAATCATGTTAAATTTTAACTTTCTATTAAATAGATTATTTTTGTTATATTTGCTCTCTTTATGATAAATAAATGATGCAAACATGTTCATGAAGCCACTTTCGCACATATTCAAACATAATCGTGTAATATAATAATCAGGTACACTCTTTCATGAATAAGTTGTTATACCACTATGTGTTACTACCAAATCCACCATTATATATGTGGGATTTATATAGTTTTAAATATTTTTTTTGTGATTTTGAAGATGGTGATAGTTCAGTTGGAATAGTTATAAACTTATACACAATTTTATGTACCAACTAACTTACTAAATATTTTAAGGATGCCTTAGGATTTCAGCAATGCATGTTGCATATACTTTACCAGAATATTTATACCAGTGTTTTTAAATTTTTTATTTTATTTAGAGAGCATTAAATATAGTTATGTAAGCATGTTTGAAAGATTCTGTATTTTTATTTGAATAATAATAGTTGTTTAGCAACTGTGTGTGTGTGTGTTGGTTGTTCTTAGTTCATATAAACTATTTTCCCACAATAATAGCTGATATGTTACAGATTCTCATTTACTATAAAATAATTCTGACCTAACTAAATTTCATGAATTGTGAGCAGTTTCTTCAATAAATTTGCACATGAATTTGAAGACACACATGAATCAACAAGACTTTTAGTTTGTTTTTCATTCCTAAAACAGCAGCTCAAATGTCAGTAACAGCAAGTAGGAAATTAAGACAGATGTGAACATACTTTATTTAAAAAGTTAGGTCTGTAGGTTAATATTCTGTTCTGTAAATTAGCTCTACAATTTTTGTAAGTGTCTTAAGAAGGAATATTGCATTCACCAGCATTTTTTTTCTTTGTGAGTGTTATAACTAGCTTTTAAATAGTTGTAATGATCACACCAGATATTTCATTTTAATCCTGTAGGTATACACAGTTTTAGAACCACCAAGTTTAATTTTGGCCGTATTGTTTTCACTTTGAATTTTTGTACCTTTAACATTCTTTGTAAGGAACCTTCACTTTCCATTTCATTACAACCATGAATTATAATTTAATACACAACATGGTTAATAAAGAATGTTTTTATATCAGAAATTATCCTTGAACTTATGAGATGTATTTGTGTGTGGTCTCAGTATTTATTTTAGCTAAATCTTATGAAATTGATTCAGTAAACAAGTACAGTCATAGTACAGTCAATATGCCAAAGCCAACCCCCTCCTAAATGGCTATTTTAAAACTAAGCAAAATTTATGTATTAGCACAACATGATGGGAGGTTATCAGGATTGTGATTAATAACTAGAGCAGTCAACATTTGCTGTGCCACCTAGTTTCCATTTGTTTTAAAATTCATTATGATCTTGAAAAGGGGACAAAATTATCATTTAATAAAATCAATACTCTGTTATGATCCCTGTATTACATTATTGCATCTGTTTGAGTGGGAAAGTCTCAGTTTTCTAGAATATGTGTATGAAGAAATTTTCTTACATATATTACGAAAATAGTTATATAGGATATAGATATAAAAAAATATTTTTAAGGAAATATTTAAGAATAAGATTTATAGAATTCATATATTTATAGAATACCATTGATAACACACACATGCATTACTGTAGTTAAAGTCTTGACTCTGAATTCTGATGAGAATGTTTAACTACAGTAATGCATTGTGTGTGTCTTGACTCTGAATTCTGGTGAGAATGTTTAACTACAGTAATGCACGTGTGTGTGTCTTGACTCTGAATTCTGGTGAGAACTTTACTACATCAGAATAATAAATTACATGACTGAAGACTGGCTACAGCAAAAATGAAGTTTATCAAGTTACACACACCAGATATTTTTTTCTCTCTGTCATTTGTTGAATTCTCACTGATGACTAAAAAAATACTGGTAAGCATAATTACATATATTTTAAAAGTTTATTAGAAGTTTATGTAGATTTAAAATGATAATCAAGATACACTCTTACAAATTAGAAAACTTTTGCAAGGATTTTTTTTCTGATTGTAATAGGAAAGAAATTCTAGAGCCCTCTAAGACAGTAAGCAGTCCATATGCTTCATTTAAGTATTTTTAAGTGTTGTAGTACTTGTATTATTGGAAGAATTCTGAAAACACCAAAACCAAGTGTTCCAAATCCAGTTAATCACATTTTTCAGTTATTGATTTAATACTTTTATATCTGAAAATTTTCACAAAAGAAAGTGAATTCTATTCAGTATTTATGCCCTTCTTTTAAATGTTTTAAAATTTTGTTTTTGCAAAAAAAAATATTTTCTTTAAAATGTTTAAAGGAACTTAAATTGTCATCAAACTGAAAGATATGTGTTACTTTAGGTTTTTAATCTAAAATCTAACCAAATAAGACCAATATATCAAAAATAGTTAAAGGGTAAATGTTTTTTTAAAGTGTCTACAAAAAGATTGAAAATTAGATATTTTTTTTCATAAACTAACCATCTTTCATATAAAGTTGTATACTATTACTTCATTTAATACAAGTAAATAATTTATATTAGTTTTTAAGAATTGAATATATTCTGCATGATTTTTAATAACGTTTGTAGTGAATGACTAATATAAAGTAAACAATGTTAAATAGAAAACAAATTCAACATCTGGAAAGGAAATGCTTAATAGCCTGGTATCGTGAACCACAATAGGGGTTCACCCAGGAATTTCACAAAAATTCTAATAGAACATATGGACAAAAACCATCTTCAAAAGCAGGCTTGTTCTTGAAACAACACCTAAGACTTTCTATCTCAATGGCTAAAGCTGCTAAAAGATTGATAGACATAATCCACCCTTTTGTTCTTCATATTATTATCATTATTCTTATTTCACAAGCCTACAGAAAAAAACGGCTATGAATATTTTATTCAAACTTGTAATAGTTCGGTACATGAATTGATTCTCTTTTCGGAGTAGCTGCACCACCTTAACAGTAATGGTTACGTACATGAATTGATTTTCTTTTCGGAGTAGCTGCACCACCTTAACAGTAATGGTTACATACATGAATTGATTATTTTTTTGGAGTAGCTGCACCACCTTAACAGTAATGGTTACGTACATGAATTGATTCTCTTTTCGGAGTAGCTGCACCACCTTAACAGTAATGGAAAAAGAATCAATTCATGTACGTAACGGAGTGGCTGCACCACATTAACAGTAATGGTTACGTACAT
>NW_013670215.1:0-2127 GCF_000517525.1 Limulus polyphemus
ACGGTGGTTGCCTGTGTTTATTCTGTGCTCTACCAGGTTTGTGCATCCGAGGTCATGATCTCCCTCCGAAAAGACGTCAGCATAATTTGCCAAAAGTTCTTTTACCTGAAGAGCCTGCGATGATGCCAAATGGACCACACTCTTCTTATAGAGGTCAGTCAAATATTCTGGAAGTGTATGTCTTTTCTTCACAGTTGCATTCCTTGCTTTAACATTGACTGGCTCTACCTCCTGGCACACACCCAACAATGCCCCTTCCTTAAGTGTCTGCTCATATTCAGAGAAATTGGCTACTGGTATAGGTACTACTTGACGACATGCTACAAGTGACCTTCCAATCTTCAAATCCGCTGGCCTGGATGGGTCTTCCACTGCTTCTACCAGCATTGGGCTTCCATGGGGATGTTCTTTTATCCTTCCCCAAATTATCTTCTCTGACATAGGGTGTATTGTAGTTGATATAAGTGCTGTGACATGCAGATCAACGGATGTAGCAACACTTACTGGAGTCTGGCCTTTGTTGTTTCCAATCGTCATTTTATCGAAGTTAACTACACACTTCCTCGGTAGTAGATAGTCCAATCCTAATATGCATTGGTCTTCAATGTCAGCCAAGTATACTTTCTGTCTGTTTTTTCATGCCCATGATCATGAGCTCGATAGTTACACACACTGGTCCCCACAACCTTGCAGAATGTCTTGTCACACTACAGAGCTTCTATATAGCTTCTGGTACTCCTTTGTTATTCAGCACCTTGATACTCACAAGGGTTTGCTGAGATGCAGAATCTATGACAAAGTTACACCTTTGGCCATCCAGCTTCCCTGTCACGTAGATACTATATCTGCTTGCCATTTTACACTTAACTGTTGGGACTTTTACGATGGAGGTTGGTGGGCGTCCCTTAGCACCAACCACTACTGGTTTCCCGAAGCTGACTTATTGGTGATATTTTTCTTACACTGGCTTCTCAGATGTCCTTGCTCCCCACAGTTCCAACAGCCTTTCTGGATAGCAGCCTTTCATGCTGTATCATCTCCCCTGTGCTGAAGTTTCCAGCATTGAGCTCTCTTGTGCCCAGATTTGTTACAGTGCCAGCAAAGGCCCTCAAACTTCTCTGAAAGCTGACCTTTTCTGGCCTTGAATCCAGATGACTGTACCAATCTTGGTACCTTTGTGCTGGACTTAACGTAGGATTCAAATTCGAGAGCTTTGGCCATTGCATCCTGCATGGTAGAGGGGTGTGCTTGCTTCACTTGTATTTTAAGTTTTGTACTGTCCAAGGCATCTATGAACTAATTCCTCAGCAACAACTTGAGGAGATCGGGTGGTGCAGTTGGGTAGGCCTTGTGTGCCATGCTTTCCAAGTCCTGTGCCAGCTCTTGCAGGCTCTCCCCTTAACAAGGATTCTCGTCCTAAACCTAGCCCTGTAGACTTCCGACTGATTTTGGGTTCCGTATCCGAGTTCTAGAGCTGCTACCAGCGCTCTATAATTGTTCCTGTCGTCTGCTGACAACTGTCTAAGTATTTCTAGTGGTTGTCCTTTCAAGCTCGTTGCCAGATATACTGCTTTCTGCTCCTCTGTCCATCCATTTATTTCTGCCAGTAGCTCAAATTTTGCTCTATATGCTTCCCACGGTGCTTTCCAATCGTATTCCTATGGCTTCCTTCTTACTGAAACACTCCTATTAGTGACATTCATATCTGGGATGTGACTTCTAACAGGACTGAATATGTCTGCATTAGGGTTTAGCTGCGGGATCTGGAAGGGGCTTGCCATTGTCTGGGGCTGATTTAGTCGATAGTTAATGTATCCTCCTTGTGTGATAGACAATAGATCATCCTTTAAAGCTTTTAACTTTACTTATGTTTTCCGTTTGTACTTCTTGTTTCCTTTCTTGTTCCAGTTGCCACTGCTGTAGTCTCTCTTCTTGTTTCTTTTCTTTTTCCTCCAACAACCGCTGTAACATCTCTTCTTGTTTATTTTCTTTCTCTTCTAACAACTGCTGTAATTTCTCTTCTTGTTTATTTTCTTTCTCCTCTAACAACTGCTGTAATTTCTGTTCTTGTTTATTTTCTTTCTCCTCCAACCACTGCTGTAGTCTCTCTTCTTGTTTATTTTCTTT
>NW_013670215.1:3167-4574 GCF_000517525.1 Limulus polyphemus
TTTTCATAGTTTTGATCATTAAATGACTACTAACTAGCCTCGTACGTGGCATGCAGTTTACGAAGTAGTTTAATTTTGGTATCAGCCCCCCCCCCCCATTAATATCAAATCATGCATTTCGCGTTGAATAATTGATCTGTTATTTCAGCTTTAAATTACAATTACTGAACCCAATAATTCAGTTAGAAAGTATAGATTATTCATATCTTGATATTTTGAACTCTAGCGGATTTTAATTTTGGTCTTTGACGGTTGATAGAGTTGAGATTACCATTGTTCGATGAACAACTAACACGATAATTTTCATTTCTAAAGTAACAACATCCTTGTTCGTCATTTCAGGTCCTAGGTCTTTTGGTACAGACGTAACGACCACGAATCAATGTTCCAGTCTTTATACATGATGTAATGATCAACTGTGGTGAAATGATTTTAATACATTATACTTGATTATATTTGAATAAAATTACAAAACGAATTTTCTGGCTATTCAAATTAGCATAATAATTAATACATTACATGAACTCGAACATTTTTATTAGTGTAAAAAAACAAAAACAATAACTGAAAACTCCACACTATAATTACAGTTTCAACGTTTTTGTCAAGATAAATTCTATTGTCATGGATTTTCAACCATTAATTAAGTTAACCACCTGTATTGCATTATTAGAAAAGACACAGTCGATTAGGTAAACAATGCATGTTTGGTAGGTTCATAATGGCATAACCATAAAGTTTATAATAGTCTAAACTAACGGCTATATTATAACCCACGTGTTCATACCAATTCTACTGTACATCATTCATAACTTGATAATAGTCTAAGCTAATGGATAGATTATAACCCACGTGTTGATACCAGTTCTACTGTTCATCATCCGCAAGTTGGTACCAGTTCTACTGTTCATCATCCACAAGTTGATAATAGTCTAAACTAATGGCTAGATTATAACCCACGTGTTGATACCAGTTCTACTGTTCATCATCCGCAAGTTGGTACCAGTTCTACTGTTCATCATCCAAAAGTTGATAATAGTATAAACTAATGGCTAGATTATAACCCACGTGTTGATACCAATTCTGCTGTTCATCATCCGCAAGTTGATACCAGTTCTAATGTTCATCATCCAAAAGTTGATACCAGTCTAACTAATGGCTAAATTATAACCCACGTGTTGATACCAGTTCTACTGTTCATCATCCGCAAGTTGGTACCAGTTCTACTGTTCATCATCCAAAAGTTGATAATAGTATAAACTAACGGCTATATTATAACCCACGTGTTGACACCAGTTCTACTGTTCATCATCCAAAAGTTGATAATAGTCTAAACTAACGGCTATATTATAACTCACGTGTTGACACCAGTTCTACTGTTCATCATCCAAAAGTTGATAATAGTCT
>NW_013670215.1:5300-19195 GCF_000517525.1 Limulus polyphemus
TATACTATTATAATGCACATTTTGATGCCAGTCTGACTAATAACTAGATTAAAACCCATGTTTTTTACCAATTCTACTGTTAAAATATGCAACGTTAAAATCAATACACAATTAAAATTATTTCAAAATAATGAATAACTACATGTTTCGACGAGTCACACATCATCTTCAGGAGGGAAGTTGCAAGAAATAATTTTTACATTTTCTTAAATATCACCTGATCTGTCTGTAATTTTGCATTTGTGCATAAATATCAGAACAGGGCTCGCCATATCCTTAGACAGATATTCGCCGAACCTTCATCCCTATTTAATAATTTATAATTATTTTTAACTTTCATTATTTCCAGCGATTCTCGAGTATTAGTTGCTGCAATACCTCCAGGTTGAGATAATACAATTGTTTTTTCCCATAATATGTTGTGTTGTGTTTTACTTTCATGTTCTGCTACAGCCGAATTTTTCTGTTTTTTTTTTTTTCATTTTTTATACGTCTCTTATGTTCGGCAATACGATATTTTGAATTACATTTTGTTTGTCCAATATAGATACTTCCATATTCACATACAATTTTATAAATTCCAAATTTATCCATTAATTGTACATCATCTTTACTATTGCATAAAATGTTTTACTTTATTTATCGGTTTAAATATAGAACAAAACATTTGTTGTTTTAAAAACAAACCAGTAGTTAAACGTGGAATATTTGGTAACACTAAACATTCCTTTTTAATTTTATCATAACTTGGTTTCGATGTGATACCTTGATCTATTATTGACACATTAGTGACTTTATTAACTGCTCTTTCTACAATACTTGGGAGAAATCATCTTACAACTGCTATATATTTTATCAGTACAAGTCATTTTTTTAAATCATCTTGTTTTGTACATATACTTAAAAGTTTCTAAATATACATTGTTGCTAGTCTAGCAGTGTCATTGGGTGTTATTTACGAGTAATATTTACCGTGAGAAAACGTGGCGTCTGCAGCCACTTCAGGAAAAAAAAGTTACTTGCCATTGAAGTTAATCGTTGGATAACGCGGTAAGAGATTTACTCACAAACTGACTAAATTAACTCACCGATGTTTTATTACAACATTTTCTCTTCAATGATCTAGCTAGTTGAAGATGTTACATCAAATGTAGACCTCACACATCATCACTTAGTCATGCCAAAATTCCTTCTACCATATAATGTAAAACGTCTAGGTTACAGTATTTTATTGAAATCTGGTGTTAACATGGAAAGATATTTCTTTGAAAACAAGCTCTAACAGAGAAGAAAAAATTTAAGGGAAATTTAATCTGCAACGAAGGTGACAATATTGTATGCAAATTGATATTCTGTGTAACTCACGTGAGAATATCTTTTGGAAATCTAACTCTAACTAACACATGTGACAAAATTTATGAAAATTAGAAACTAATGGAAATAGTATTTCCAGGAAACGAAGCTTTAACCCATTTAGCAATATTTATTGAAAATAACGCTTTATAAAAGAGATGACAACGTTTCATGTAGACCATCAGGTAAGATATAATATTTCATGCGAACCAAGCTGTAACACAGGAGACAATATTTTATCGCAACCAAGCTGTAAAAATCATGATGATATTTCATACAAATAAAGCTCTTACAGTTACAAATATTTTAACAAAGCAATGCGCTAACAGGTAAGAATATTTTATGGAAATCAAGCTGTAACAGAGGTGGCTGTATTTCCTGAAAAATCATGTTTGAATACAGGTGACAGCATTTCATGGAAACCAAGCTCTAACCATAACATAACAGTTGATAATATTTCATACCGCCAGTCTGTAAAACAGGTAATAATGTTTTATTCAAACCAAACTCAGTACTGGATTAACGCATAGACCTCCTAGACCCGGGACTAGAGTCCCAGTCATACAGGGACCCCACCGGCCATCAAAGTAAAAAAAATTATGGTTCGTAACACTAACAGAATAGAGATAAGAGTGAGCCATTATTATTCCCAAATATTAACTGCGACTAGGGCTCACTAAACCTTAATCCGGCTTTGACCAAACTGTAACAGAAATTAGAGTAATTCAGTAGTAAGTCCCTCACTATCGCGTCCAAAGGTTGCCGCTTCATGCTGATTGGCTGCCTCAGGGGAGGGGTGATGTCATCAAACATAACGACGTCATAGTCCCAAAAGTTGCCACCAGAAAGCACGTCGTTAGAGACGCGTTGATAGGCCGCCATACAGACGGCCATGATGTCATAGTTCAACAAAGTGTTACCAGAGGGCGCAACTAACTTATGGAGGGCTGAAATCATAGTTCGATACCAGACAGGTGACCACAATGGATGATTACATAATAGTAATACAAAGTAGAGAAGGTGTTTCTAGGCTGCCATGAGTCATACAATACATCTCATCATGTCGATAATTAATCATTAATTAAATCATCCTTAAAAGGACACTTAACTCTAATTCATTAAATCATTAATAATTAATCCGTCCTAAAAAGGATGCTTAACACTAATTCAATAGTTAACTAAATTTCCCTACATTTATATTTCCTAAAGAACGATATCTTAATTAAAACTTACTCTTTTAATTATCAACCAAGTTCTTAAAAATTTTCAGTGACATTAATATAATAAATTGTCAAAAACATTATGTAAAGTAACATGTTTGAATGAGACCACAACTCACCAAGAAAATCATATGTCTAGAATGAACAAATATATTTCACAGTACTACATAGTTAGTCCAAGGACCAAGTGATTACACTTTTGATAACAATGCAGTGTTTGTAATAAAAAACATTGGTTATTATAATAATTTTTAATAATAAAATCTAACTAATATTCACTTTACACAAGTAACCAAAGATTTCTTTATTTTACAAATTATACAAAACATTTGAAAACTAAATCAGCCGTGCGCTTTACTTACAGTTTAATACTGACCTTCAATATACAAATCAAGACTTGTAAAGTGCCACACATACTCAAACATCGGGAATATTCAGTGGTAAGACAAATATTGGCTATAATAACTGTCTCATTCAAATAATATGTATGATTTGTGAAACACTGAAAGAAGTTATGTATTCCATACTTTCAGTGTTAGATAAAAACTGTCCAAATTGTAAGACGGACTATAATTTTAGCCCTCCATAAGTTAGTTGTACCCTCTGGTGACACTTTGTTGAACAATAACATCATGACTGCCTGTCATGGCGGCCTAGCAACGCGCCCCTAACGACGCGCCCTTAGGTGGCACTTTTGGAAATATGAAGTCTTCATCTTTGATGATATTACTCCCTCCCTCCCCTAAGGCAGCCAGTCAACGTGAGGCAGCATCCTTTGGACGCGATAATAGGGGACTTACTACTTATTTCTAGCAAACTACCACGTAACAATATCTCATTGAAATTTATACTGCCAAACAGGTGAAAATATGTTATGGAAACTAAGCTGTAATGATGGGGAAAATATTTCAGGCAAATCAGGTGAAATTGGTCCATTGAAATCAAGGTTTCAAACAAGTGTCAACATTTTATGGAAAACAAAAGTAACACAGGTGACAATATTTGATGGATATCAAGATTTTGACAGGTTGTAATACTTCATGGTCCCCCCAGTGAGTAAAAGGTATATTTACAACACGAAAACGCCAAAACTATAGGTTCATATCACCGTTTCGGACAGTATACATTTAGCTCAATTTATAGCTTGCATGAAAGAAAACAACAATAATTCATGGACGCCATGATGTAATATTTGGTGCAAGCGAATCTATAACACGGATAATGATACTTCATGTAAACCAAACTGTAGCAGAGGGAAAATATTCGAAGTAAACTAGACTATAACTCACGTACCAATATTTCATGAAAAACGAAACTCTAGCATAGGTCACAATATTTCATAGAAACTAAGCCTTACTTTAAGATCTGAGATAATATTTTACTTAAATCAAGCTGTAACAAAGATGATAATATTGTATAGAAATCGAGCTCTAACAGGTAGCATTATTTCATGCAAACAGTCTGTAACCTAGTTGACATATGTTACAGTCTAACACTCGCTGCTACAAAATAATACGTGTTAGTATATGTTAACGTTACTACAGCGATTGAAGATGGTTTAGTATATCTTACAGTGTAAGACACCCTGCTGCAAAGTCGTACATGAATTAGTATATGTAACAGTATAACACATGTTTCTGCAGAGTCTAAACATGTTTCAGTCTATGATATTCAAAATGCATTGTTACAGAGCCTGTACACGTGTCAATATATATATTACAATCTGATACGCATTGTTGCTGAATTTGGTTGTGTGTCCAAATATTACATTGCAACACGCGTCACTGCAGAACAGAGTGTACACGTGTGAATATATGCTGTTTTCAATACACGTTATTGCATAGATTGAACATGAAGAGCGTAAAGATATGTCAGTATATGTTACTGTTTATCATATGTTGCTGCAAAGTCTGAACAGATGTCAGAATATGGTACAGTATAACACTTCTTACTGAACAGTTTAAACACGTGTTCTAGAGAGACTGAACATGTTTCAATATATATTACATTGTATCATGCTTTGTTGTGAGCCTGATAACATGTTAGTATATGTTATAGTGTAATAAACGTTGCTGTAGAGTTTGAAAACGAGTCTGTATATCTTACCCTCTAACTCGGGTTGTTTCAACGTAACATGGGTCAGTATATATTACAATTGAATACGTGTTTCTATAAAAAGTTAACATATGTCAGTAAATGTTATAATCTAGTACACTTTTCTGCAACGTCTGAAAACACATCAGTATATGTTAAAGTGTAACACAGTTTACTAAAGAGTCTCAACGCATGTCAGTATATTACAGTCTAAAATGTATTATTGAAGAAAATGAATATTTGTCCATTTATATTACAGTCGAACATGAGTTGCTAAGTATGTACATGTTAGAGCCTAACATGCTCTACTCGCATCCAAATAGACCTTCGTTGAAGTATTTGTCTTCATCTCCGAGTATAACTGAATTAATTGCAGGTGTTGTTGAGATATGGGTACTTCTTCATCGGGTTCACCCTGAATGTCAACTCTTTCATCACTTCCTTGCCCTCTAGCGTTTCTGTTTCAAGTGTATATCCTAGGACCATCGTATCTCCATAGCCAATTCACCCTTTATTCGGGACATTGCCATTTGCAAGCTGCTCTGTGATTTCATAAGGACCTTCTCAGCTAATCTGAAATTTTGTTGATTTCTTTTTCTTCCTACAAGTGTTATGAAATTAGTGCAATATAAACTCATCCAATAAAAAATTAGACAAGATAAAAAGAAACAAGAACCCCATAGCTATGTTTGCTGAGAACCCATCTGAAGTCATATGGAACTAGACAAGGTCTCCAGCATTAAAGTGATGTTGTGAATGTGACTTGACATCATAATGCTACTTCAATGCTGAGGTTCTCTCTTAAATGTTGGTGTATTTCTGCCAATTTTTCCTGCAGTTTACTCACAAAGCCAGTACTATTATCTTGCAGTGGTCTCCAATAATAATATCCAATGGTAGTCAAAGTTTGTATTCCATCATAATCATCCTTATAGGTTTATAGACTGTAGCTTCACCCATAGAAGTACTGTAAGCCATGATTAATGGGGGTAGTTTCAATTGACAATTGGCATTATTTTACTCATTAAACTTGGTAAATTGCCTGTCTAGTGTCTGGTTGAAACATTCTACCATTCCATCTTATTGTGGAGATGATGTAATGTTTTTTCTTGGTTTCTTTACGTCCAATAATTCACAATATTTCTTAAATACTTTGACTCAAATTTATTTCTAGTATCCTTTTTTTGGCAATAGTCCCATAAAGTCAATTCCTATTCTCTACAATGATGCTCCAACTTGGTTCAGTTTCAGTATTACTCTTCATGGTTTAGATGGCTCATTTTCACAACACATACTTTACATGCTCTAAACCATTCATCAACACATCTTCCCATGCCATTCTATTAGAATCTTTCTCAAAGTCGACCGGATTTCTTCTTCATTCCTAGAGATCCACCTGAGATTTCATTATGTGGCTCTCACAGCATGGCTGCTCGCGTTGACTTGAATACAAGAACACTTTGCACTCACTAAAGCATCTAAAGTGTTGTCAGTCCTTAAAAGATGTTATGATTCTTTCCTGTAATCTCATGAAGATAATGGTAATCAATACAAAATCAGGTGTAGCCATTTGTCTCCTGATCAGTACAACATTTGAAGACTATAGATTTTGTAAGTTCTCGATAAATCCTTGGTGTTTCATGTCCTTGATAATTTTTTCAGTTTCCTTTCATTTTTCTAAGGGAAGTTGTCTTGGTGGTTGCTTAATAGGGTGTTTGTGACCAGTATCAATTTATTTTTCTGGAATGTAGCTACTGCACAAAAATCATTTGGTCCATTGGATAAAATACCTCCATTGGTTTTAAGTAGATGTTTCAATGCTTTCTGTTTTATTAATGACAAATACATACAACTTTGCTCATACAAGTCCTGCAGGTGCATTTGGAGGTCTCCAATTGACTGTAATCTGAGCTGACCGACACTTCTGTTCTTCTGCTGAGGTGTTCACAATCTCTCTTAGTTCACACTGTCCAATTATTTGCCCATACTTCAACTCCTGAGCACTATTTGAGAAATTTGTCACAACCATAGAAAAGCATCATTTGTTTGGGGGCACCATAATATGTCCAATTACTAATCCATTTGGCAATTTTGCATCAGGATTTCTTTAATCCAGAACTAGTGGTGTCACAATAAATTACCATAAGAGACATTTATCTGCTACGTCTATATCATGGATCTTCACATTAACCTCTCCGGGACAATTCAATGGCATTGAGTGTCCAGTTGTTTTACTCAGTTTATCTTCAAAATCTGGAAAGTACCTCTGATTCAAGAGTCCTGATTATAGCAATGTCGTTTTGGATCCAGTATTTACAGACATCTTATACTTGATTCCATGGACCTCTCCTGCTACATATATGCCATACACAGAAGTCTCTTAGTCTCAATTTGTCATGGTTGGGGTTCATTTAACAATGGCTGATCTGGGCTGTGACGAATCAGCCCAGATCAGGAGTATAACTCTTGCCACCCTTTCTCTGGAACATCTAGCTTCTTTTTGGATAAATATTCGTTCATGTAATGACCTTTTTTTTCCAACAGTTATAATACTCAGTATTTTCTTACTTTTAGTTACGTTTTCTGCTTTTTCTGTTCAAGATAACTGAGTTTCTTTTCCTCTAATTGACTAAAATCCGTCTTTTTCATAACTTTTGTTCACCATTTTTCCTACTTTGTTTCCCAAGTCATTTGTACATTTCTTCCATGGTGCCTGATTTCTTACTTGTCTTGCCGTAAAATGCTTCCTTTTGTCACCACTAACCATCCTGTTTTGTTAGGTGTACCTTACATTTGATGCCATCCACGCTTCAAATTACGATGCATGTCTCTTGCACAGTTTGGGATCGAACTTGTTTAATATGGATTTTTAATTTGCCATCATCTAGAGTATCAATGAACGGATTCTGTAACAACACTTGCAATAGGCTTGGTTCCACAGTTGGGTTGGCACAATGTACAAGCTTCTCTACTTCCTGCATCAGCTGTTATAGCGGCGGCTTCTGGTGTTGTCTCACCCTTGTCCTGAACTCGACTCAATATGCGTCTTCTTGATTTATAGTCTCAAACCTTTGCTCTAATGCTCTAGCCAAATATCTGTAATCCTGCTGGAGATGGATTAGCAAGCGACCTAAGACTTCTAAAGCTGTTCTGTCCAAGCTGGTTGCAAGTTGGATCATACATTGTTCTGCTAACCAACCATTAGCTCTAGCTAACAATTGGATTGGGCAAAATATACTACACATGAAACCAATCCATCAAATTCCTGAGATCATTTTTGCATTTCAGTTCTACTTTGACCCCCCATAGATGGAAAGCGTATGCATAAGAGCTGAGTCCAGGAGTGTTCTGTAAGGTCTGTTCTTCCATTCATGGGTAATAGGAATTGGTTGGAGAATATTGAAATACTGTCTATTCCGATTAAATCAACATGTTGTCCCTGCATGTTCCAAAATTTTATTATTTAACTCGTCTGCCTGATCACACGTTTGCCTGTCTATTCTCTCATTTAGCTGATGTAAGGTTTCAGTCTATTGTTGTTCATGTTTCTATAAGTTTTCAATTAGCTGTTGTTCTAAAGCTTCGTTTGAAGTTGTCTTTTGTTCTTGCATAGCAGTTTTCAAAACTTCAAGGCTTTGATCTTGTTAATCAACTTTCTTATTGATTTAATCCATCATCCTTTTTGCTCGGTTATTCACTTGTTGAATAAACTCCTTTATTTGCTGATTTGCTATTGCTGCCTGTTGATCTGTCTTTTCATTAACTGGCTATATTTCTTCGTTCGTCTTCATAGACTCTTGATATAGCTTTTAACTAACCCATTGCATTTGTTAATTTTTAATTAGGGCCTGTTGATCAAGCTTTTCTTCTAGCTTTACATTATATTCATGCTTTTGCTGATTTGTCTGTTGCATTTGTTGATTTTTCACTATAGCTTGTTGACCAAACTTTCCACTTATCTGCTGCATTTGTTGATTTGTCAATTCATTCTGTTGGTTTATTTCCAGCGTTAATTGATTCAACCACGCTGGCGGATCTTCCTTTTCAATGCCTACAGCTTCACTGCTCTTGCCCATGAGCTTGGTACTCGCTCTTTAGGTGTAGCCATGTTGAATACTTCAAATAGCCTCCCCTTTCTTAAACTTGAAAAACACGAAATTGAAAGTCCCCAATATTAAATCAAATTTGTACGCTGGTTCCAATTAAAACAATGACGAAAAGTCCATGTTCTTATTTGAATAACTGGTTTATTAGCCACTTGTATAAAATATTTATCTTTTTCAAATAATACCTAATTACGCTATTTTGAGGCTACACAACCAAGTTGTTTCTCTGATACCAGACTTAGGCCTAAGTACTCAGTTTTTAAGCTATATAATCAAGCTGCTTCTTTGATATTGGACTCAGGCCTAACTAACCAGTTTTAAGCTACATAATCAAGTAGTTTATCTGATACTAGAATCTTTACTGACTCTCTGAAGAAACTATAAAACTTCCCAAAACTTGCTTACGGTGTTGTATATCTAACTCTTAATCAAAACTGATTCTAAAACCTAAAACTGAAAAGAAAACCGATGATTACATAAGATTTCACCAAACGACGCTAATGCATACAATTTGCATCATATTTTATCAAACGACATCGAACGCATACAGTGCATTTTATCCAAAGTAATTTACAATATATTTAACTGTAATGCATATTTTTTTGCATAATATAAAGAATTCACATACATCTATAAATAAAACATTCTTTTAATAGTTCACAACATAGTAAATAGTCAAACACACTTTGCTACAAGTCTGACCATTTGTCACTATATTGTTACAGTCTAACTCACGTTGTGTTCACAATAGTTTACAGTCAAATACACGTTGCTACAAGTCTGATCATTTGTCATTATATGTTACAGTCTAACATGTTATGTTCACAGCAATAGATTATAACTAAACAAACGCTGCTACAAGTCTGATCATTGATCACTACATATTACAGTCCAACTCACGTTGTTCAGGATGATATATATGAATTCCCGTTTAAGTCTAAAAAACGTCTCACCTGAAACGGAACATGTATCAGTACATGATACGGTCTAATAGGCGTTGCTGAAGAGTCTGAACATATGTTAATATATGTCTAATACACGTTCTGCATAAGATTATTATGTGTCAGAATATATTTCAGCTTAATTAAAATGCATAACTGCAGATCCTGAACATGTGTCAATATACAGTACAGTCTAACCCACATTAATACTCTGATTGAACCTGCTTAAGTATATGTTACAGATTAATATGTATTGTTGAAGATTCACAAGACGTGTCAGTATATTGTTGTAGTTTAAAACGCATTGTTACAGATTCCCAACACTTGTCAGTATATGTTTCATTGTTGCAGATTCACAGCACGTATCAGTCAGTATATGTTACAGTCTAACGCGTATTGCTGCAGAGTAACGTGTTTTAATATTGTTACGTCTCTGTCGTTAGTTAATTTTCTGTAAAAATTCTTTCCGAAGAAACTTTAGCGATACAAGTCCTTTCTTAAATAAAACTGGTTTATTCTTTCTCAATACAACTTTGCAATACACTTAATTTCCACAGTCACGCTATAACAAACGCTATAATTCACAACGAACGACTCACGTGCTCGACTCAACTTTCAGTCTCTATCTCTGTCTGCAGTTCAATTACATTGTTGCCGTCACTTGTTGGCTGTCTTATATACAAGAATACCGTACATCTAGTAAACACTCGAGGCTTCGCGAAGGGACATCTATTTTCTAGAAGTTCATGACGTGTTACTAGTTTCACGTGACTTCCGCTGTCGTAACAATATGCTACAATCTACTGCTGAATTTGATCATGTGTTACAGTTTAAAAGGCATTGCTGCATAGTCTGAATGTTTGTCTGTCAGAACATTTTACAGTCTAACTGTCGTTACTCTAGAGATTGAACATGTTTCTGAATAAGTTACAACTTAATACGTGCTACTTCAGAGTTTGACTATGTGTCAGTATGTACTACAACTTAACACACGTTGCTTCAGAGCCTGATCGTTTCAGCATATTTTACACTATAATATGCATTGGTGCAGAATCTGATCGTTTTTTCAGCATATTTTACAGACTATTAAGCACTGGTGCAGAGTCTAACATGTGTCACCACATTAGAAACACTAGGAACACGGCACTTATGTAAAGACATGTATTAAAAATTTCAGTCTGAAAAACATTTAAAAGTACACAACACTTTAAAGCATCTAGAAATTTAAATTTTAGGTTAAAAGGACAAACTCAGGTACAGATAAACGAAAAATTAATAAATTGACTTTAGCATGTCTTGTTTGAAGTTAAACACAAAGCTACACAATGGTCCATCTGTGCTCTGCCCACCACGGGTATCGAAACCTGGATTCTAGCGTTGTAAGTCCGCAGACATGCCGCTGTGCTACTGGGGGGCATGACTTAGCAGAACATAGAGCTAACAATACTTGTTTCCATAGTGTTAATTTGAATAATATCAAATTAACTAAATATAATGATAACAAATATTTACTAAATTCAATAGAATCACAATAAATATTTAAGAATTTGAATTTAACTTTAATTACAGATGCAGGTCCAGGGGTTCTAAAATTAATTTTTGTAAAGTATTTTCTATGAAGGATACTAGATGGCAGCACTATATGTGTTTAATGGTTGGTCAATAAATCTGCATTATGCAAAAGAGTAAGATAGATATGAGAATGTGTTTTATCAGTTGCTGATTTCCTGATAATGTTGGATCTGTAACTCACCGAAACACATAGATGTTTATAGTTAGGACTGTCGCCTTCAATATTTCTTAAAGTATTGTGTAGTTTTAAACGTTGTTCAAACAGTTTTTGTAATATACGCGTCACCATATGTTACATTCTATTACATGTAGTTGCAGAGATTGAAGCTACAGTATATGTTACAGTATAACATGCTTTGCTACAGAATCTGAAATACCTGAACACGTATCAGTATATGTTCCAGATGTTCCAGCTTAACACACGTTCCTGCAGAGACTGAATATGATCCAGAATGTGCTAGTTTTACATTTGCCACTGCAGATTCTGATCATGTGCCAGTATATGCTACTGTCTAATATGCCTTGCTAAAGAGACTGAAAGTTTGTCATTATATGACACGTGTAACACGTGTTGTTTCTGAAGTTGAAGAAGACTTTGTACATATTGCAACTTAACACGTGCTAGTGCAGTGTCTGAACCCGTATAGGTGTATGTTACAGTTTTATAAGCAATGCTGCAGAGTAACGTATATCTCTATATGTTGCAATCACCTACGCGTTGCTTCATATACTGAACATAGGTCAGCATATGTTAATGTCTAAAATGTGTTGCTGCAGAACTGAACACACATTAGTTTATGTTACAGTTTAACACGTGTTGCTACAAAGTTTGATCATCTTTCAGTATATGTTACATTCAAATACGTACTGTTGCACAGCCTAATCATGTGTCAGTATATTTTTCATTTAACAAACGTTGCTGCAGAGTCTGAATAAGTTTCATCATATGTTTCAATCTAATATGTGTTGCTGGACAGTTTGATATTGTATCAGTATGTGTTACAGATATTACAGTGTAACGCGCTACTGAAGAGTCTGAACACGTGTCAGTTAACGATAGAGCCCAATATTGGTTGCCGCAGAGTCTTATCATATGTCAGTATGCATAAAATTCAATCTCACGTTTTTGCAGAGTTTAAAACATATAAGTATGTGTTACAGTGTAACTCACGTTTCTGCAGAGGTTGAAAAAATGTCAATATACATTAATGCCTAACTCACGTTACTTCAGAGATTGTACGTGTTTCTGTATATACTACAATCTAACGCGTACTATGTAGTTCATAGTTTGATCATGTGACAGTATATGGTACAATCTAAATGGAGTTGCTGTAGAGACTGAACACGTGTCAGTATATGTAAGAGTGTCATATGTCAGTATATCTTATATTCTAACACGTGTTGCTGCAGAGTTTAAACACGTGTCAGTATCAGGGTTCAAAATTCGCAAAAGTTCTAATTGGTCTTTATCAAGTTAGTTAATAATGACCCTTATGATTAGTTAGCCTTGAAATATCACATGGCAAGAAGCTCCTGTCACGCTGAGAATTTAACTTTGGCTGCTAAAATAAGTAGTGCTTCTTAACATGTATAGCTTGTAAAACAGATATTCTTGTCCAGTATATTTTACTGAAATAACCTGGTCCTAACTATTTGACATCAGATTGTAAAATAAAATAATAACTAGAATAATAATTCACATCACCTATTTCATAACACTATAGTACATTGTATTGTTCCAAATTGTATATAAACGTTTCGGCAATTGCATCTTCAGCTTCCTCGCTATCATCATTTGAGACATCATCATCAGGTTCTAATTTTTTTCTTGCCTCCACTCCTCTGGTATGTATCTTGCTTTGGTCCCCTTGTCAGCTCACCAGAGGCTAATGGCGCCTGTTAGGCTTAACTAGGACATATCAGGGTTCTGCATGTCTGTTGTCATGAAGTCTTTTAGTGCTTCACTTTCCAGATTGGACCGTTAATCGGTCTTTATCCTCTTATATTGAAACCACTCTCACTTTGAGGGGATGAGGAAGGGATCACGTGGCAGAGGCCGATGAACTGTGGTGTATTTTCATGGCCTTTGCCATAGCTGTTGTTTAACTTAGACCAAATCAGCTTGTTCAGGACAAAACTGAAAATAAAGCATTGCATCTTCCTGAAAATTTATAGAACCAAAAATGATCTAGATGTTAAATAGGATAAAAGTATGAATAAAAAGACAGCTAATTTCGATAATTATGGTAGCATAAATTCTAAGTTATATAACATGTAATACACATATATATATATACGTTTTTCTTGTTTACCATAAAGTAAATATTTCATGTTTGAGGTTGTACCACTCTCTCTCAAGTATGTCTGTATTTACACTAGCAACTGTCAATGGAGCACTGTAGCGTTCCTCAATAGTTTGAAACTATAATTATACAATATTGGCCTCAGAAAATAATTAAAACACAAATTTTGATAATTACCTTATACCAGGTAGGTCTTCTTACGCGAATTCCGCTATCGTAACACTACTCCTTCCTTAGTATTGTTCGTCCTGAACAATAGCCACTTACCTTAAACCAATAAACAATTAACAATAACTTAAGTAAATG
>NW_013670215.1:20118-20758 GCF_000517525.1 Limulus polyphemus
TGGCATACCCAACGTGAAGGGGAAATCACTAATAGCCGAAGCTACAGTTGTAGCTTCCTGATTTGGTATTGCATATGCCTCAGGCCACTTAGTGAAATAATCCATCACCACACAAATTTACCTGTTTCGAGCTCGAGTTTGGGGCAATGGACCAGCACTGTCAATGGCTACTCTTCCCTTTGGTGCGCCAACTTGATATAACTTCATTGGAGCACGTCCCTTATGCTTGGGTCCCCTCAGGACCCTACTGAAGTCGGCCACCATATGTTCGTTTTCGCCCACTTTCTGAGACAACACTCCTCCAATTCCGACATTACTAGCATCACAATCCAATATGTATGGCAGTGAGGGATTTGGATGCTTTATAAGTAAAGCTGAGGCCAATTTTTCTTCCAATGTCTTGAAAGTATGCTGGAAAGAATCTGTCCATTGAAACTTCTGGCCTTTTTTTTGTCAAATCATGTAGTGGAGCAGCTATAGTAGCAAAGTCCTTCACAAACTTCCGGTAATAAGTACAGAGTCCCAAGAAACTTCTTAACTCTCCCACATTGTCTGGTGTTGGCCAATCATGCACTGCTTTCACTTTGTCAGGATCAGTTCGCACACCTTGCTCACTTATGATGTGACCCAAGTAAAGCAC
>NW_013670215.1:21758-37467 GCF_000517525.1 Limulus polyphemus
GGCTATTCCAACTTTCCTGTCACGTAGACGCTATGTGTGCTTGCCATTTTACACTTAGCTGTTGGGACTTTCACAATGGGGGTTGGTGGGCATCCCTCAACACCAACCCCTACTGGTTTCCCGAGGCTACCTTATTGGTAGTATTATTCTTACACTGGCTCCTCATATCTCCTTGCTCTCCACAGTTCCAACAACTTTTCTGTGTAGTAGCCTTTCCTACCATGGCCTCTTCTCTGTTTTGAAGTTGCCGGAATTGAGCTCTCTTGTGCCCAGGTTTATTACAGTACAAGCAAAGTCCCTCAAACCTCTCTGAAAGCTGCTCTTTTCTGGCCTTGAATCCTAATGACTGTATCAACCTTGGTACCTTTGTGCTGGACTTAATGTAAGATTCGAATTCAAGAGCTCTGGTCATTGCATCCTGCATAGTAGAAGGGTGTGCTTGTTTTACTTGTATCTTCAGTTGTCGACTGTCCAAGGCGTCCACAAACTGATCCCTCAGCATTAGCTTGAGGACATCGGGTGGTGCAGTTGAGTAGACCTTGTGTGCCATACTTTCCAAGTCCTGTGCCAGCTCTTGCAGACTCTCCCCTTTAGCACGGACATTCGTCCTAAACCTAGCCCTACAGACTTCAGACTGATTTTGAATTCCGTACCTGAGTTCTAGAGTAGCTACCAGTGATCTATAGTTGTGCCTGTCGTCTGCTGACAATTGTTCAAGTATTCCCAGTGTTTGTCCCTTCAGGCTCGTCCATCTATTCATTTCTGCCAGGAGCTGAAATTGTGCTCTATATGCTTCCCATGGTGCCTTCCCATCGAATTCCTGTGGCTTCCTTCGTACTAGATCACCCCTATTGTTAACACTCATGTCTGGAATGTGACTTCTTTCAGAACTGAAGATGTCTACATTAGGGTTTAGCTGCAGGGTCTGGAAGGGGCTTCCTGTTGTCTGGGGCTGATTAGATCCATCACTAATATATCCTCCCTGTATAAAAGAGAGTAAATGGTCCTTTCATGTATTTAATTCACTTTGAAATTTACTGGTCTTTTCCATTTGTACTTCATGCTGATGTTGTACTCTCTCTCCTTGTTCTTATTGTCAATGTTGTAGTCTCTTTTCTTGTTTATTTTCTTTCTTTTCCAACCACTGCTGTACTCTGTTTTCTTGTTCATTTTCTTTCTCCTCCCGCCACTGCTGTAGTCTCTCTTCTTGTTTATTTTGTTTCTCCTCCAACCACTGCTGTAGTCTCTCTTCTTGTTTCTTCTCTCTTTCTTCTTGTCTCTTTTCTCTTTCCTCCAACCACTGCTGTAGTCTCTCTTCTTGTTTCTTCTCTCGTTCTTCTTGTCTCTTTTCTCTTTCCTCCAAGAACTGCTGTAATCTCTCTTATTTATATTTGTTGTTCGAGTTGCCACTGCTGTTGTCTTTCTTCTTGTTTTTTTCTCGTTTATTTTTTCGCTCTTCTTGTTTCTTTTGCTGTTCTTGTATTGCTGCAATCAAATCTATAAAGTCGTAGCTTGATTTGCTACTTCTCGTTTCCATCTTTTTTTCTCTGTCTGCTTGTTTGATAATTTCCGGTAAAAATTCTTTCCGAGAAACTTCCGTGATACAAGTCCCTTCTTGATTAAAACTAGTTTATTCTTTCTCGATAAAAACTTTGTAATTCACTTAACAACTTTTATAACACACGCTATTAATCACAGTGATTTACACATTTTACTTATGGTCCCTACTATCCGCTTGACTCAATTATCTATCTCTTCACTGTATCTATCTCTGCAATTGCACTTGTTTTTTACGTCGGGCTTATATACTATAAAAGAGGACGTCTAGCAAACACTCGGACATTCGCGCTGTTCCCGGATAATTCTAGAAATTCCAACGCGCATGCTCCCAGTGTCACACGACTTCCGCTGTCGTAACAATACAGTATATTCTGTACTAGGCCTCGCACTTCCTGTAGGTTTAGTGGTCTAACACTGACTTGTACATGCAATGAAGACTTGGCATGGTCATTCAGTGTTGAAGCTATCCAGCTTTGGTATTGTAACATCTCTTGTCATTAGTTAACTTCCCGTATAATTTCTTTCCGATGAAACTTTAGCGACACAAGTCCTTTCTTAAATAAAACTGGTTTATTTTTTCTGAATACAACTTTGAAATACACTTAATTTCCACAGTCGCGCTATAACAAACGCTATAATTCACAACGAACGTCTCACGTGCTCGCTCAACAATACGTCTCTCTCTGTCCGCAGTTCAATTACCCATTGTTGCCGTCACGTCTTGACAGTCTTATATGTACAAGAATACCGAAATCTAGTAAACACTCGAGGATTCATGAAAGGACATGAATTTTCTAGAAGCGCATGACGTGTTACTATCGTCACTTGACTTTCGCTGTCGTAACAGTATGATGAATGATGTTTTACTACTGTTGCACTTGAAAATATCCCCCCCCCCTCCAATAATTTTACAAATGTCAATCATTGATAAATAATACATATAACTATTATTATTAGGAGGGTTAGAGAAGTAACCGATCACATTTACTTGGTTATTAGAGTTAATGTTTCAGTTTATTTATAATATCGTGATTAGGCCTATCGACTATCATATATAGTATAGTCTATAGTAAATTCAGGATGTCATAACTTTGATGAATGCAACAAATGTTCCCGCGTCTTGTTCAATAAATAAACAAAATTTCACTTCTTACTTAGGGACAATAACTCTTGTCTTGAACAATATTCGTGAATTTATATTTCTTTTGAAACTTATTCTCACTACCTCTGCATTTGTCTAAAGAAACGCAGTACGTCACCTCTCCATCTAACGTCAGTAACAATTAATGCCATATGTTTTTGTTAAAAGTGTGACATATTGGATGCATCAACTATACCACGGCACAAAAAAAAGAAAACAAAGTAAGAACTAACCTGACCAATATAATATAATAATGTTAAATGTAATGGACGAAAATAACTACTTAATTATTCAATCATTGGAAAAACAAAACAAGACAAGCCTATGCATTGTATGTAGAAATAAAGTTTAACAAGTGTTGCTTGACAAACTGGACATATGTCAATATGTATTACAACGTAAGAGGCGTTGCTATAGAGTCTAAAAACGTATTGTTACGACAGCGGAAGTCACGTGATTCTGGTAACACGTGATGAGTTTCTAGAAAGATCGGGGAACATCATGAATAATCCAGTATTTGCTAGACGCCCTCTATTCCGGTATATAAGCGCGCCAGATAAAGTGAGACGAGTAATCGGAATTGAATTGCAGACAGGCAGAGATAAAGACGGACAATTGAGTCAAGCGCGGTAGTGACTGTAAGTAAAATGCGTGAATCGTTGTGAATTATAGCGTGTGTTTATGTTAAAGTGACTGTGGAAATTAAGTGTATTGCAAACTTGTATTGAGAAAGAATAAACTAGTTTTATTTAAGAAAGGATTTGTGTCGCTAAAGTTTCTCGGAAATAATTTCTACGGAAAATTAACCAACGTCCAGAGACGTAACAGTATCAACACTCGTCGTTGCAGAGTCTGAACACGTAGTCAGTATATGTTATGGTTTGCTGCAGAGACCTATCCTAGTCAGTATATAAAAATAACTTCTGATCAGAGTAAACTATATTTTTACAGCGAAATTTAAAATCAGCCTGGCCATTAGTATAGCTAATTAACTACTTATAAATATTGAAATTATTTGTTTTATCACTTGGGTATCTTCGCTATTAACGATCGTTTGGTCCATAAAGGTAATAATATCTCACAAGGTTCGGCGAGCTTAGGAGATTTAGGTTAGACCTAAATACAAACTATCCCAACCCCCTGTTACAAAAATAAAACTGTCCTGCCAAATTATATATTTGTGTCCTCTAATCCTACTGTTCTCGTCGTTAAGTATGAAAAAAGATGATGCATCAACATTATCAATTCCCTTTATAATCTTAAACACTTCAAACAAATCCCTTCTAACTCTTTTTTTTTTCCCGAGAGAAAACAATTTCAGAAATCTTTACCTCTCCTCATATGACAAACCATCCATTCCAGGCATCATTCTAGTGGCCCTTCTCTGAACTCTTTCCAACAATTCAATGTCCGTCCTAAGGTAAGGAGAAATACTTGAAGATATATAATAATGAAAACTACCATGAGAAGTGATTAATCCTCTTTTCACTTGTTATCTCGCACATGGTAAGTAGCACTCTTCATAAGTCCGAGTCCCCAGCTGCTTCTCCCAAAGTTCCAAATTGGTCGTACATGATGCCCATCCAAATTTAGAATTGTGTTATCCATATAGTTCATTGTCACTGCTGCTACAATGGCTTTAAGCCCGTATGGTATTCAGGATCTGAATGTTGAATGATTTCACAAGCTAGAAAGATGAGTCATCAGCATTTTCATACTGGTAGTATTGTTTTTTGCACACTTGTTATCCAGTGTTCAATCATATCTTCTAAATGTTTTTAAGTTTCTCGATATTAATATGTTACACTCTCAAAAACGTTGTTACAGAGACTGAGCATGTAACAGTCTAGCACGCGTTGTTGCAGAGATTGAACACGTGTCAATATATATTACAGTCTAACACCAGTTTGTGCAGAGGTTAATCACGTGTCAGTATATTACAGTCTAACACCAGTTTGTGCAGAGGTTAATCACGTGTCAGTATATTACAGTCTAACACCAGTTTGTGCAGAGGTTAATCACGTGTCAGTATATTGCAGTCTAACACCAGTTTGTGCAGAGGTTAATCACGTGTCAGTATATTAGAGTCTAACACCAGTTTGTGCAGAGGTTAATCACGTGTCAGTATATTTAAAAGTCTAACACCAGTTTGTGTAGAGGTTAATCCTGTGTCAGTATATTTAAAAGTCTAATACCCGTTGATGGAAAATAACATTTCTCAGCATATGTTATAGTCTAACATGCTTTGCTACAGTGACTGAACATGTATCAGTATATTTTATAACCTGACAGAAGTTACTACAATGTTTCAGTCTAGCACTTGCTACTGGAAGGTCTGGAAACGTTTCACTTACGTTATAGTCAAATACACGTTTTCGAAGATTCTGAAAATATGTAAATATGTATTACAGTCTAACACGTTTTGCTACAGGATATGAACATGTCTTAGTAAATGTTACCATTTAAAAACGTGGCTCCTGAGTCTTAACATCTACCAGTATATGCTACAGTCTAACTAGCGTTGTTATAGTCATATAGTATATTACTGTACGTAACAGTATAACAGATGTTACTTGACAGTCTAAACACATGTCAATATATGTTACAGAATAACACCAGTTATTCCAGGGTCTAAAAAGTGTTAGTATATGTTACGGTCAGTTATGTGTTAGTTTATATTACAATCTAATGCACGCTGCTATTGATCGTGAATAGGTTTTAAGTATATGTTACAGCCTAACACATCTAGTTGCAGAGTCTGAACACATGTCAATATATGTTACAATCTAACACGCTTTGCTGCAGAGTCTGATCATGTATCAGTATATGTTTTACTCTTAACACGCTTACTATAAAATCTAAAGGTGTGTTATTACATGTTATAGCCTATCACGAGCTATAGCTGAGTCTGTATTTAGTCTTACAGTATAACATGCGTTGCTGCAGATTCTGAACACAGGTCAGCATATTTTATAGTATTACAGTCTAACATATGTTGCTTCAGATTCTGAACACGTATCAGTATATTTTATAGTATTACAGTCTAACATATGTTGCTTCAGATTCTGAACACGTATCAGTATATTTCATGGTCTTACAGTCTAATACATTGTTGCAGAGACTGAACACGTGTCAGTATATTTTATAGTAGTACAGTCTAACATACATTGTTGCAGAGACTAAACACGTGTCAGTATATTTTATAGTCTTACAGTCTAACATACATTATTGCAGAAATTGAACACGTGTCAGTATATTTTATAGTATTACAGTCTAACATACATTGTTTCAGAGACTATACATGTGTCCGTATATTTTATAGTCTTACAGTCTAACATACATTGTGGCAGAGATTGAACACGTGTCAGTATATTTTATAGTCTTACAGTCTAACATACATTGTTGCAGAGATTGAACACGTGTCAGTATATTTTATAGTATTACAGTCTAACATACATTGTTTCAGAGACTATACACGTGTCCGTATATTTTATAGTCTTACAGTCTAACATACATTGTTGCAGAGATTGAACACGTGTCAGTATATTTTATAGTCTTACAGTCTAACATACATTGTTGCAGAGATTGAACACGTGTCAGTATATTTTATAGTCTTACAATCTAACCAACATTGTTGCAGAGACTGAACATAAGCTATATTTATGTTTACGTATAATGTAAGAAATGACAGAATTTGGTTTGTTAAGTCTTTCTGAGCTTAAACCTAAAGACACATTCTCAAAGATATAAAGTATTTTCTTTCTTTAAAGTACATATACACCTATACTATTACCCGAATCAAGTTCTCAGTAACTTTGGTACTTTAGCTGAAACAAGTTTGACTACATATTGGAACTATTTGCCTTTTTGCTTCTTTTGTGGTTGCAAAAGTTTAGTAAGCCTTTTAAAAATCATTAATGGATAGTGAAAACATCAGTTACAGGTTTATATCCTTTGATGTTAAACTACCAATATCTAAACAGTTAAATAGCATAGCTGTATGGTAGCTTTTTGTAATTTTTGTGAAAACTGCAGCGCAAATAGAAAGACAAAACACTGAAACTATACGAACTACAAACAGTATGTATACATGTATGTATATGATACTGGCTTTATCCTTAATTTTTGGGTAATTGAACTCCGACGGAATGAGAGTAAAGCAATAAAAAATCCACGTGGTTACCGATGAAGCTAAAAGGCTTAGAAATTGGAGGGCTTTACCAAATTTGTGATATAATTATAGGGACGGTGCCATCGACTTTCATATGAATTGAGCAACACTTATTTATAAACAGTAACTTTTTTTAGATTGTCTTTATAATGAATGGGCGGAGCTCTTAGCTTCCCTAATTCAGACTCGGAGGGCAGTAGTAATTTCTGACACAAACACCTGTTACATTTACTGTTAAATTCTCAATAACTGTTAAACCTAGTTGTCTGTTCCTGCGCAGTCGTGATGTTTATTCATAAAACTACCCCAAGAATGAGAGAAAGGACCTATTTCTTAAAGTGTAAAATATTTAATCGATTTTAAAATGACAGATGATAAACCTGTATTGACTATTCACCAACGTTTATACTTTTGACCTATAGATGGCGTTGCAACTCGTTATAAATCCAGGTGCTAATGCCTTGCTGAAGTTTACATTGTAGATGTTGACTGGTGCAGAGAAAAGGCGGAACTATAACAAAATGACTCCCTTGTATCAGCTATGGGAACATCGGACAATTGTCTTTGAAGTCACGAGGCGTTTTAAGAGTATATACTCCCTGTAGTGATTAAACGTAACTAATGTTGACCTGCATATAGAATAATTCTTCAAAACTACCGAACGATGATAAACCATGAAGTCTAGTCAGCTAATGGACTACTTAATGTAACATGCTATATGCAAATCAACATAGATTAAAATTAAAAATCATATTATTTTTTAAATTAAAATTTCCACAGATTATCCCTAGAATAAATGTGTGTTTCAGCTAATATAATCTGAAGTAAGAGGTAGATAAATGCATAGATGAACACCTAAATACTATAGCATAGTCTGTTTTCCATACCTAGGTGACAAACATTTTAAAGGTTGATATATGAGAATCATTAGAGGAGAAATAGTCCGATACTGTAATGTTAAGAGTTTTCTTCTTTTTTTTTTGTATACTTTTGCCCTGTATGTAGGAAAGACAGTGTAAACGTGTCTATTTTTTTAGGTCAGAGTAAATAATTGCAGACCAAGAATGTAGGTATTGGAGAAAACAACAGTGCTTAATTCATATATAAAAGAAGAGGTAAAGGATTACCCGGTGTCTGAGGGGGGATTCTCAGTTTTGTAAGATAACAGTTTGGAAGTTATTGGTTCGATTACCGGGGATGAAGCTTCAGGAGAGTAACATGAGTGCCTCGGTCAAGTATTAACACTTTATGCCCCGTCGGTGGCTCAGCAGCAAGTCTGAAGTTTTATAATGCTAAAAATTAGGTTCCGATAGTCTCTGTGAGCAGAGCACAGACAGTCCATTGTGCAGCTTTGTGCTTAACAAAGAAAGAAACAAATCGCCTTCACATTAAAAAAAAATAATAATCCAAAACAGGTTGTGAATCTTAAAAACTGAGTGATCCAGCTGAAATTAAGCACATGAAAGGAGAATCTATACTATTATTCTGCTTGTTTGTATATACGACCATTATGCTTTCTGACCGAGAACCTGCTGGGGCACTAAAAAATCATTATGTCGGAATGGCAAATCCGATAGTATTGCTGCTTGGACACGTGAAAGAACATATTTTATGTCAGTTATGTTTCCAATATGGAGGAAATCGGCCAAGTACTTTTGGAGAAATATAATTTTTAATTTATTTTTGTTGACCTGCAGGACGTGGACCCAGTTCCAGACCTCCTGGATCACGCCATATTTCAAGGATAGCTACATTGCAAGTTCCGAAAATTGCCAAAAAGGTGTCGCACAGGAGAGCTATGCTGGTATAAAAAATAAATATTTGTAAAACTGAGGTGTGGAGACGACCTCCGTGATTTCCCGCTGTGCTCTTGCGTATTTTGTTCCTGTGTTATCAAAGTGACCATTGTTTGAGTTTCTTTAGTGACTTTGTTTAGTCAATTTTGGGTAAGCAGAAATTCAGAAAGTGCATACTATGAAAGAATGTTGGACTTCTGATTTTTAAACCGTGTGGGACTAAACTTGGTCATTTTGTATAAGAAAATATTTGTGCATTTCTTATTCCTTTTTCGCGTATGAAACTAATCCATGTTTGTATAACATTTAGATAAAAATATGGATGGGCAACGAAGATTGGAAGGGATGAGGGAGAGAATGAGAAGATACAGGCAAAGGGTGAGAGAAGAGCATAATTACCCAGGCATCAGCACCAGATGATGTGGAGGTACCATCCGCGTCATGTGTGGAAGGGTCCTTGGTCAACTGCATTTTCAGTGACGCAACTCAAGAAGAAAGACGATCACGCATCGTACTTTCCCCTAAGAAATCTGACTGCCTTTCCTTGAATGAAGATGTTCTAAACCTACTTCCAGGAAATGTCCACACTTATTTCAGTATACATAAAATTGTGAGCGATAACCAAGGAGATGCTGAACGTTACTCAAAGGAATTATTAAACTCATTCACTCCACTGGCATGCTACAACACAGATTGAATCTAAAAACTGGGTCAGTTGTAATGCTTTTGCGCAATATATCAATTCAACAAGGACTTTGGAATGGAACTAGACTTTAAATTGTCAACCTACATTAGAATTGTATTGAAGCCTCATTAATAAGTGGTGCTCTTGCAGGAAGGCGTGTTTTGATACCAAGAGTGAAACAGGCGTCAAGTGACTCAAATTTGCCGTTTACTCTAGAAAGAATCCAGTTTCCTCTGCGACTGTCATATGCTATGACAATTAATAAAGCACAAGGATAAACGTTCTGTAAGGTTGGGATCTACCCACCCCAACCCGTGTTTAGTCATCGACAATTATATGTTGATTTCTCTAGAGTTAGAAAACTATCGGATGTTGTAGTTCAAGTACTGAAAACTAGCACGCAAGAAAAACGTAGACGATAACAAAAAAAATGTTGTATGTTGTAAATGACACTGTAATGATATACATATTTTCCTAGAAGCAGCTTGAAGCTTTATTTAATAATTTTTTTCTTATTTGCATATTTTTTAATTAAAATTAGTTATTGAGCCAAAATAGTTTCATTTGCCTTTTCATGCTATTATAGTTAATATAGATACATTCCATATGTTATAAATTACTTTAACAAAATTATATACTTTAATTGCAGAAATATATATATACGAGAGTAATGATGATATCTTAGTTGTCGACACCCGTGGAAATTCCACGGGTCCAGCTAGTCTATATAAATATAATAGTACTGTCTGTTGTTTGTCCATGTAACTACTTCGCAGGGTGTGGATGGATCTTCACCAAAATTGGTATGGAGGTTCATTAGATCCATGCGTGGAAATACACAAAATTTTCGTTTTGCAGTTTTTATGGGACGGGTATTCCAGCTAGTGTTAACTTATATACACTGTTGTTTATAAACATTGTGGATGAAGAGATGAAGGTTTTCATGAAGTTAGTAACAACGAGGAAAGTTCTATTAATGAAGACCGTAAATAAAAACGAACACAGAGGTACAGTCTAGCCAGTGCTTATTCTTCCTTTTCAGGTATGGTGAAAATACAGAGGTACACTTTAGCATGTGCTTATTCAAGGAAGAATAAGCACTTGCTAGAGTGTACCTTTCTATTGTCACCATACCGGAAAAGGAAGAATAAGCACTTGCTAGAATGTACCTTTATATTGTCACCATATCGAAAAGGAACCTTTTCCGGTATGGTGACAATACAAAGGTACACTCTAGCAATTGCCTATTCTTCCTTTTCGGTATGGTAACAATACAGAGGTACATTCTAGCAAGTGCTTATTCTTCCTTTTCCGGTATGGTGATAATACAGAGGTACATTCTAGCAAGTGCTTATTCTTCCTTTTCCGGTATGGTGATAATACAGAGGTACATTCTAGCAAGTGCTTATTCTTCCTTTCGGTTTGGTAATGTTCAATATCGAAATAATGCAATGAAATATGTAATTACAAATACTTGAAAGTTTGAAAAATACTTTTGATATAAATTTATTGACATAAAAATATCTTAAACCTATATCTTAATTTACTTTGGCAGTTTTCTTTTCTTTTTCCATTCCTGTTTATGAAAACTTATTACACCAGTGCGTAACATCAGATCAATGTCAGGGACCATTTGCCAGTTTCTCTAAAATATAGAAGAGTATTCTGAGTTGACATTAATCGTGATTTACAGCTGTTCGTGTAACTTGTCTTGAAGTACTTTACATGGATGAGAAGTTTGAAAGAAACGACCTAATAATTAAGTAGATGTGGTATTTGATTAATGTTTTGAGCTGCAAATTGCATAGCCAGCTCTGCCCTTAGTGAAAGTCTACAAGTAAATGTGAACTCTCAGTCCATAATGGGCTTTCTTTTTGAAACTCTTGTAATGCACGTTAAATGGCTCAACATAAAAGTTTTGTGGGTTAAGAATACTGCACTCCGTCTTTTTTTATCTTGAGAACATTCACAAATTGACTAAAAATCCGAAAATTATCTGTGAGTATTTTTCATTAGCGTTCATTCTCCAAGAAAATTGTCGTAAGACAGAGAAGAGGATCGGAAGTGAGGATGTGTAGCAGTCGAGTCGAGAATCATGACAGAAATGGCAAAGCATTGTGTCACTTCTAGTTCAAAGCAGTCAATTTCACAGTAGAGACGTAGTCAATATTTCTACTGTAAGAATTTAGTACATTTAATGCGTTAAATTTAATGATAATTTTCAATTTTGCTTCTACAGAAAACTATATTCTACATCAAGAAGTAAAATATATCCTAAAAATATTTTATTTATGAAATACGTTTTTTAAGCGCATATTCTAACCCTAATATACACCACAAGTTAAATTGTTTTCAAAAGGGACCAGAAGTTAAATAGTGTGAATGAGAAATAGAGTAGAAACTTAAACAACAAGAATATATTTATTCTCCGTATTGTAGCCGGATATTTATTACTGAATATTTTGGTTATTATGGGAAGGAAGCCAAAATGCTGAAAATTATACTTACAAGTTTTGACTTGTAGAACTATTTACAATAGCTACTGCAGTAACGATATATACGGGTTATTTTATAAAATATTTCTATGTTTCATTATACGGGAAAACTTGTTAATAATTTTGTTTGTTTTTGTACTGCTAAGCTAACATGCCAAGTTTGGTCTGGAACAATCAACTCGTTTAGGAGGAGATGCGTCTACAGCAGACAAAAGGTTTTTTTATATATCTGACAGTTACTGCATTGGTATGGCTTGTATATATAGTGAATACGTGAAGAACCCCTTTACCCCACTTCTTATACTCAGCTCTGCCTCGCTTCGCTCTCCAGAACTGGATAATTTGTTATTTACACGATAATATTCTATTGTTCGTGTCTGATTCTGTTACGAAAAATTCTACTATACTGACTGAAAAATCTGAACCAAGACACTATGCGACTAATTCCACTAAAAGAGCGTAAAACAACATACTGACTAAAAACGCTGCATCAATACATTATGGAACCAGTTCCACTAGAAGACTGTGAAACAATATATTCACTATAAACGCTGCATCAACACATTATGGAACCAGTTCCACTAGAAGACTGTGAAACAATGTATTCACTATAAACGCTGCATCAATACATTATGGAACCAGTTCCACTAGAAGACTGTGAAACAATGTATTCACTATAAACGCTGCATCAAGACATTATGGAACCAGTTCCACTAGAAGACTGTGAAACAATGTATTCAATATAAACGCTGCATCAAGACATTATGGAACCAGTTCCACTAGAAGACTGTGAAACAATGTATTCACTATAAACGCTGCATCAATACATTATGGAACCAGTTCCATTAGAAGACTGTGAAACAATGTATTCACTATAAACGCTGCATCAAGACATTATGGAACCAGTTCCACTAGAAGACTGTGAAACTATAAACGCTGCATCAATACATTATGGAACCAGTTCCACTAGAAGACTGTGAAACAATGTATTCACTAAAAACGCTGGTTTGTTTGTTTGTTTTTGAATTTCGCGCAAAGCTACACGAGGGATATCTGCGCTAACTAATTTAAACTAATTTAAAATGATAGACTAGAGAGAAGACAGATAGTCAACAGCACCCACTGCTAACTATTGGGTTACTTTTTTACCAACGAATAGTGGAACTGACCGTCTCGTTATAACGTCCCACGGCTGATAGGGCGAGCACGTTTGGTGGGATGGGGATTCGAACTCGCGAACCTCAGATTGCGAGTCAAGCGCCCTAACCACTTGGCCATGCCGGGCACAGACATTGTGGAAACAGTTCCACTAGAAGATTGTGAAGCAATGTATTGACTAGAAACACTGCATCAAGATATTATGAAACCAGTTCCACTAGAATAGTGTAAAACAGTGACATCTTCGCTAATGATTGAGTTGTTCCTTAACAGTGATAATATAGGAGGTATGGTGTAAAACTCGGGTTAGCGCGATAGTGTTGAATTAAGTGGGCTATCGAACTATATCAGTAAGTTCAACTAGAAGTTTAATTCATGAAGTGGGAGATAAAATGGGAGTAGGACGATTAACTTCAGATATTACAGAATGTCTATTTTCGTCTACATTACAGTGATAGGAAAATAATCATATAATTTCAATAGAAATTATTTTTGAAGCAAATATCGTTCCCAGTTAAAGACGTTATTCATATATACATACAGATAATGTAAAGTTCGTTCAAACTAAAACCGTAATTTGAACCATAAATATCAAACTTTGGGCTATACACTCCACATACACGTAGTCTAATAACGTTGTCACAGTTGATAAAAACGGGGGTAAAAAAGTTACACACACACGAGTGAGAGGACGTATAATTAAAACTCTGTAAAATAGGAATATCTATTAAGTTTTAGTTCGATTAATCTTCGAGATCTAATAAACCCACTAATGTTTCTGTGTATATTGCAGAGTTTAGGTATGTTAAAAATGGAGACGTCACTTTTCTCGTATCACTTGCACCACAGCCCAGCGGTAAGTCTGACGGCTTATACCACTAAAATTCTGGTTTCGATACCCGCTGTGGTCACAGCACACATAACCCACCGTGTAGCTTTGCGTTTAATAGTTTAATAACAAACAGACACAGCTGTATCATCTGGTGGGAACTGAACAAGTCAAACTTATGGTAACCAGTGTTTGAAGTGGTGTTAAACTGGATGGTAACCAGTGCTTGAAGTGGAGTTAAACTTATGGTAACCAGTGTTTGAAGTGGTGTTAAACTGGATGGTAACCAGTGCTTGAAGTGGAGTTAAACTTATGGTAACCAGTGTTTGAAGTGGAGTTAAACTGGATGGTAACCAGTGCTTGAAGTGGAGTTAAACTTATTGTAACCAGTGCTTGAAGTTGAGTTAAACTTATTGTAACCAGTGCTTGAAGTTGAGTTAAACTGGATGGTAACCAGTGATTGAAGTGGGGGGTGGAGGGGTGGGACGGTTTGTGTTAATCTTCGAAGCTGAACAAATATTTCTTGTTCTTCATGCGTATTTTTATTTGTTATTATAAGAGAAACTTAAACGTAAAAAATAGAAACTTAGTAGGTTATACAAATTAGATTAGGTAAGATAATGAAAAAATAAAAAACCTTCACGAGGTATACGCGTATGTGACGTAATTCGATATGGTAACGTGAGCTGCACATTCGCCCAGTGATTTACAACTTGTGTAAAAAGATAGTTAGTCAGACACGGTTCGAAAGGAAATTAAACAATAAAATTAAGTATAAACAGATGTATACTGTTATAAGTTATACTCTTGATCCAGCTGTGCTTGTTATAGCTGATGTAGCAGCACGAGATTTGTTGTCCATTATGAACGAACGTGTTTCATATTTCCAGTTGTTTCCAGAAATCAAATTACTTTTCCATATTCAGAGCTATAGTACAAATTTGATGGTAAAAAATACTTTTCATTACGATTACCTAAAAGTGACTTTACAGCTGACGTTTTTGAATGACTAAAATCTTAACCTTTTCCCCATTGTATGACTTACAAAACCCAAATACCTGTAAAACTTGGAGATAAAAATAAACCTTGGTCATATTCTTATAATAGTTTTTACTGTTGAACTGGTTCTTTTAGAATATTCTGTTAAAAAAACAATTGTGCGAAGTCAAGTCCTCTTAGTAGTCATTAAAGTGTTTTATCTCTTCGACTACAAGTTAGCATAGCTAATGTTTACAATAAGTCCACAATACACGCTAATACAACAGTTTCGTTTAGTTGTTAATATTCTGGTATCTGTATCTTTTTGTCCAAAAACACTTAATAATCACAACACTGAACAAACTTAACCAAACAGTATCTCACAATCATTGTAACTTACTGATCGACTAAATAATCAACACGAGTCTAACTTGTATTTTATGCCTCTCAAACTTATCTGGTTCGAATCCTCTTCACCTAACATGTTCACCTTTAGTCTTGATGGAGTTATAATGCGGCGGTCAATCCCACTATTCCTTGGTAAAGAGTAGCCTAAGAGTTGGCGGTGGATGATGTTAACTAGCTGCTTTCCCTCTCGTCTAATTAGGGACAGCTAGCGCAGACAGCTCTCGAGTAGCTTTGTCCAAATTTAAAAACAAATTTTGGAGAAAATTCCAGACGCTACACCACGCGCTTAACAAGTAATGTCAAACGTATCTTAGATCAATAAATGAAATATAATTTCAAATTAAATAAAGAAACAGTGTACAACGACATTAACGTAAGGAACTGTCAATACGTGTACAGTCACAGTAACACAACTACAGTATGTACAATATTTACTAATATAGTGTTGGTATACTTTGGTGTAGTATTTTTGTAAACGATATCCTACA
>NW_013670215.1:38467-52261 GCF_000517525.1 Limulus polyphemus
CGAAACGCGTCGGCCAACTCATCACTAACTACAACTTTTACCCGTTGTTCTAACAACGTTAAGACGGCTTATCGACTTCATGAGAAGAATTCTAAGAAGAGAGTAAACCTACAGACATCGGTCTTGTTTAACAAAATCTGCCTAATATAGTGTTGTGAACTATATTTTCGATGTTCTAGTTTAGAAAGCTTATAAAAATAGTCCTACGATATCTAGAACATTCGTGAATGTTAAAGATTCAGAGGTTTTGCGAAATATCTAGAAACAACAATACATTATATATAGGAGAATCACTGAAACACACATTCAGTTTACTAGTTCGTTCAGTGATTGAGGACATAGTGAAGTTTTTAGCTCAGAATTACTTACTGATCGACTAACCGTGAAATTGTACGTTAGTCGTAGTACCACTAGCGAGTACATTTTTGTTGAAAGTGAAAACATTATTTGTGACCTTAGGCCTACGACTGTGTACAAGTGATTGTTGCCTGTAGCAAATGTTAAAAAGCGTTAAAACGTAACAAGAGTATCGTTAGAAAGGCTAGTTCTTCTATGTTTATCATGAAGTGGCAAATTTCAAAAAGATTGTAAAGTTCTGTTGCAGCATTACCTGAAACCGATGTGGTATACTATGGTATAATTTTGGGAACGTGGCTTATAAACAGAAGTAAGTCAAGAGACAAGTATATTTTACTAATTCTAACAGACGTACAATCAAATATATGCTAGAACTTGACACAAAACGGATAAAAGAAAATGCAACTATTAAACACTCTTTCTTCGCTATAGGAACATGCGTGGCACTGAGGTTATAACTGTGAATCCGGGGGTTAGGTTAAAGGTTAGCTTCTCGTTACTTCAGAAGTGTGCTCTGTATTTTGGGTCGTGATACCTTAGAAGAGTGACAGTCAAATCCTATTATTTGATCAGACAAGAATAAGTCGTGAGTCGGCGGTGGATGCTGTTGATTAGTTGCCTTTCCTCTAGTTTGTTATTAAGAATAGTTATGTACAGATAGCCATTGTGTAGCTTTGTACGAAACTTCTAAACATCAGTTAAAACAGTTGGTTATTTTATTCCTACGTAACGCTTTAGCCTTGGGCATGGATCACATGCTGGGCGTTTTGACTAAGAGCAATTAATGATTTATAAATATTGATAGATCGGCTAATGAACTGCCAAACGTTAAATTAAACACATATCATATCATTCTTATCGAATAACATTTGATATATTATTACTGTAAATTAAATTTTCCAATATGATGATGTTTAAGAAAATTAAGGAACAATTTCTTTGTTTTGTGTTTCTGTGCACTGCACACCACGGGTATCGAAACCCGAATCATGTAACAGTATTGTCTTGTTGAAGTAACCGAAACCTTTATTTATTTTTAATCTTCTGTTTACCAGAGCTGTATTTAGAATTGCTTTTATGATTTAGTGAAACCTTTGTTTTACAGTTACTGGCTACATAACCAGATAAGAGTACGTTTAGATGTGTTAGGTAACTTGCGACTCTATACTTATGTCTGTTACATTTATGTAAAGTTGTTCTATAAATCACTTTTCATTTTGAGGGAGCACAAACTCATTATTCACGTACAAGTGTACTTGTTTGATTGTTGATGTCTTGCTGGGTGGGGTTGTATCATTAATAAAGGTTATCTGAGAAATGCGTTCTTCTTTTAAAGATTCATTACTATTCACACAAAACGTTAGGTAAATATGATAGTTTCATCTCAGTAGCACCTATATGTTTACGTGTGGTCATTGAAATATTTACCTCGAAGGGTGGGGTTTAGTTTAAGTAATTAATTTCTATCAACAAAGTACTCAATCACTGAGGTATGAATATTACTTAGGCTGAAAAATCCGCCCATCCAGTTCTGAATAAACATGCAGTTTGTGTCCCTTTAGGAGAAGAAGAGGAGGGCTGGGGTCTCTTCTCAAGTAGGCTTAATTATAATTAATGAATATAAATAATTAGAGTAATTAGTTGACTTTCATTGTTTGAAGAACGTTCTGCCAGAATGCTAAACGTATTGCTACAATTAATAAGTCTTGAAATTTATGAACATTTACATACAGTCAAAAGAGTTGATTGTTTACATGGTTTTGTAACAACTATTGAGGACCGAAGCTTATATTATATATATATATAATACAGTTGATTGTTTACATGGCTTTGTAACAATCATTGAAAACTGAAGCTTATATTATATATATATATAATACAGTTGATTGTTTACATGGTTTTGTAACAATTATTGAGGACCGAAGCTTATATTATATATACATAATACAGTTGATTGTTTACATGGTGATGTTACAGTTAGTAGGTATTCAAGCTTACGAAAACTTTCATACATATAATACAGTTGATTTTTTACAAGGCGATGTTGCAGCTAGTAAGTATTGAAGCTTATGAAAACTTTCATACATATAATACAGTTTATTGTTTACAAGGTGATGTTACAGCTAGTAAGTATTGAAGCTTACGAAAACTTTCATACATATAATACAGTTGATTGTTTACAAGGTGATGTTACAGTTAGTAGGTAGAAGCTTACGGAAACTTTCATACATATAATACAATTGATTGTTTACATGGTGATGTTACAGCTAGTAGGTATTCAAGCTTACGAAAACTTTCATACATATAATACAGTTGATTGTTTACAAGGTGATGTTACAGCTAGTAAGTATTGAAGCTTATGAAAACTTTCATACATATAATACAGTTGATTTTTTTACAAGGCGATGTTGCAGCTAGTAAGTATTGAAGCTTACGAAAACTTTCATACATATAATACAGTTGATTGTTTACAAGGTGATGTTACAGCTAGTAAGTATTGAAGCTTACGAAAACTTTCATACATATAATACAGTTGATTTTTTTACAAGGCGATGTTGCAGCTAGTAAGTATTGAAGCTTATGAAAACTTTCATACATATAATACAGTTGATTGTTTACAAGGTGATGTTACAGTTAGTAGGTATTCAAGCTTACGAAAACTTTCATACATATAATACAGTTGATTGTTTACAAGGTGATGTTACAGTTAGTAGGTATTCAAGTTACGAAAACTTTCATACATATAATACAGTTGATTGTTTACAAGGTGATGTTACAGCTAGTAAGTATTGAAGCTTATGAAAACTTTCATAGATATATATATTAGAGTAAATCGTTTACAAAACGTTGTACAATCAGTAAGGACTGAAGCTTATGAAAACTTTCATAGATATATATATATATATATATTAGAGTAAATCGTTTACAAAACGTTGTACAATCAGTAAGGACTGAAGCTTATGAAAACTTTCATAGATATATATATATATATATTAGAGTAAATCGTTTACAAAACGTTGTACAATCAGTAAGGACTGAAGCTTATGAAAAACTCCATACACATATTCGAGTAAATTGTTTACAAGGTGATGAAATAGTTCATGTCAACTTTTGTACAGCTGATTGTTTACAAGATGTTGTAACAGTGGGTAATGACGGAACATGAAGTAAACTTACATACAGATAGTGCAGTCCATTGTTGACATGAGTTTATCAAAAAAAGCTTGATGAAGTAAGCACATGTGCACCTCCAGCGGAAAAAGAAGAAATCATTATCTTGTTAAAATTATGTCTTAACAGCTCCTGATAATCCTGTTAATTTATGTCTTAACAACTCCTGTTTTCAATGAACATCATCAAGGACTCAGCATGGAAAGTCCTCTATCTGTGACATTTTCCTGGAAAGACTCTGACAGCCAATTCTTAACCAAGTACTACTAAAACCATATTTCTACACATGCTATGTGGATGACACTTTTACTGTTATACCCAGAGGCAACTACTGGTTAAGGACATTTCATGACATACTGAATTCCATTGACTCTTTCATATAGTTCACTTACGAAGCCGAAAGTGATAATAAAATTACCTTTCCAGATGTTTTAATTACAAAAAATTCCGATGACACAATTGAAACAAAACTTTATCGAAAACCAAATCTATTCCCCCGCAAAAGATCAAACCATGCACACAACAACAACAACAACAAAAAAAAAAACATTAATTTGGCGGATTCTCAATACCTGCTAAAACCAAAAAGGAATCAACTACTTAAAAATGTTGCTGGATTACGAGGATTTGATACCAATTTAATCAACAGGTTGTTCAAAAAATTGAAAAAGAATTTTATAAAGAAAGTCAAAGAAATAATGTTGAAAAACCCTATATCTCGAAAATCACAAATAAAAAATAGATACATTATTGAACAACAATCAAATCAAACCAACATTCAAACCTATTGTAAATATTTCATGTTGACTAAATAAAGGGAAAGACCCCATCGATAGTTTCCACAAACAAGGAATGTATTCGATCCAATGCTCGTGCAACAAAGTATACATAGGTCAAACTAAACGGTCGTTGAACGTAAGAATAAAAGAACATAAAGATCATTGCCTCTGTTTGGAAATAAAAAAAAAATAGCCGTTGCCTCTCATGTATACCAAAATAACCGCATAGTGAAATTCATAGAAACAAAACTCATTGCAGAACTTAAATATTTTCAAAGAAATATTAGAGAAGCAATTGAAATACACAAGAACGCAGACAAAGTCATAAACAATGATTTGGGCTTTCAACTGAATCCATTATGGAAAAAGGTTTCAACGGAATATGTACGAAGAAATCAGACCGAGAAAACAACACTCGCTAGATGTCGCTGTACACACACACACACACACACAAACTATACCCTCGGAAATGACGCACGTGGTTCGTCGAAGCTATTGTAATCATGTGTAAAGATTGTTTACAAGGTGTTTTAACATTTAATGAGGACTGAAGCTTATGTAATCATGTGTAGAAATTGTTTACAAGGTGTTTTAACATTTAATAAGGACTGAAGCTTATGTAATCATGTGTAGAAATTGTTTACAAGGTGTTTTAACATTTAATAAGGACTGAAGCTTATGTAATCATGTGTAGAAATTGTTTACAATGTGTTTTAACATTTAATAAAGACTGAAGCATATGTAATCATGTGTAGAGATTGTTTACAAGATGTTTTAACATTTAATAAAGACTGAAGCTTTATGCAGTTTTAACATTTAATAAGGACTGAAGCTTATGTAATCATGTGTAGAAATTGTTTACAAGGTGTTTTAACATTTAATAAAGATTGAAGCATATGTAATCATGTGTAGAAATTGTTTACAAGGTGTTTTAACATTTAATAAAGACTGAAGCATATGTAATCATGTGTAGAGATTGTTTACAAGATGTTTTAATATTTAATAAAGACTGAAGCTTTATGCAGACTTCTGTACAATTGTTACAACGATAGAAACCGGTTTTCGATACCCGTGGTGGGCAGAGCATAGATAGCCCATTGTGTAGCTTTATGCTTAACTTCAAACAAACAAATTGTACAATTGATTTTTTAAAACATGTTATTACACTCAGTAAGTTATTAAGGTTGTGTAAACATCCATACATAATGGACCGAAGCAGATAAACCAAGATGACGCCACCAACCTTCTACAGTGTTTCCGGCACACAACCATTCATACATAATGGGCCGAAGCAGATAAACCAAGATGACGTCACCAACCTTCTACAGTGTTTCCGGCACACAACCATCCATACATAATGGACCGAAGCAGATAAACCAAGATGACGTCACCAACCTTCTACAGTGTTTCCGGCCAAACATCCAGAGCATCTATCACGAACCAGTAAACCACTGAAGGCAATATCAGAAACACTTGCCGCCGCCGTTCAAGCCAAACCTAATAAAAAAGCACCCACAACCAAAAGCAAGTTCCAACGGTATATTTTAAGCCCACAACTTGAAAAGCAACCTGAATCAATACAGAAATTCACCCACACATGCTCAAGTAAACTTAATTAAACTGCTTAAAGCTTTGGTCATTAGCAGAAAATTTACCATCTATAATCCTAAATTCCGCGAGCGGGGCGAAGAGAGAAAAACAAACAAACGGTTTCTGAGTGCCCCTGATTATCTTTGAAGCCTGTTCCTGGCCTGAAAGATTTTAAAAAAAAATTACTGCCAAGATATTGGAATGAATCAAAGGTTATAAGACTTCTGTACAATTCGGTTTGAATGTCGCGCAAAGTTACACGAGGGTTATCTGCGCTAGTCGTGCCGAATTTAGCAGTGAAAGATTAGAAGGAAGGCAGCTAGTCATCCCCATCCACCGCCATCTTTTGACCTACTCTTTTACAAACGAACAATGGGATTGACCGCCACATTATAACGGCTGAAAGGGCGAGCTTGTTTGGTGGGACGGGGATTCGAACCCGCGACCCTCAGATTGCGAGATTACCATATGATGCTACGTCAAGCAAAGATTGAAGCTTATGAAAAATACCTTAGAGGTAATACAGCTGATTTTCTATAATGATTTAATATATTAAAACTATATATCATATGTTGCTATAAGTTTGGTCAGTTTTCAAATGTAAAAATATGTTTATTCTTGAAAGCAGTGTTTTTATATATGAATGGTTTTACTAATGTGTGATCATTTTTAGAAATTACTTAGAAAAGCGCCGCACAGTCGATGAAAAGTTTAATGTGATAGATACTTCAAAATTCCATTATTAGCTTTACCTTACTGTCATTTCTAAATGCCTCCCCCCCCCCCAGTGGCACAGCGGTATGTCTGCGGACTCACAACGCTAGAATCTGGGTTTCGATACCCATGGTGGGCAAAGCATAGATAGCCCATTGTGTAGCTTTGTGCTTAATTACAAACAAACAAATTGTGGAAAAAAGGATGAGACTGAAACAAGAACAAAAATCCTTGATAGAGAGAAAGAATGAGAATGAAACAAGAACAAAAATCCTTGATAGAGAGAAAGAATGAGACTGAAACAAGAACAAAAATCCTTGATAGAGAGAAAGAATGAGAATGAAACAAGAACAAAAATCCTTGATAGAGAGAAAGAACGAGAATGAAACAAGAACGAAAATCATTGATGGGGAGAAAAAAAATGAAAATAAGAGTGACACAAGAACAAAAAATCATTGATGGAGAGAAAAAAATGAAAATAAGAGTGACACAAGAACAAAAAGCTTTGATAAAGAGAGATAATAAGAATGAAACAAGAGCGAAGATCTTTGATAGAGAGAGAGAGAAGAAATGAGATATAGAACTAATGAGAGCTACAGTACAAAACAAGAACAGAATCTTTGGAAGAGAAGATAATAAGGCATAGCATAAATGAAACCAGAATAAGCTTTTTGTTATAGTAAAACATAATGAATATTGTCCCCCCCAAAAAAAGATCATTCTATTGAGAATAAATAAAATATGATAAAAGAAGAAAAAAAAACAGTTAAAATACAGGTTAAAACAAGTACAACATATTTGTTAAGTGAGTGCGATTAAAATAGTTTGAAGTCGTATAACATGTTTTTTTTTTTTTTTGAAGAGAAGAAAGCTGTAGCACATGTATTTATTATTATATTTTAGCAATTAGGTTTCTGTGAAATACGAGTTGAACGCCCATGAATTGTCCTTGTTCTATGTTTTATAATACATATTGTCGAGATGTATGCTGAATTAGACACGTTATATGTAGAAATGTTATCACCTTTTCTGCTTTTTAAACACAACTCTTAGAATGATAAGCAGGAAACCGATTTGCCAGGACTGTTTCATATTCTTCACAACAGATGGCGCCTAGGAATATATTTCTATCGGTTTGTTTTTAAGTGCAAAGCTACACAACGAGTTATCTGCGTTGTGCTTACTGCGAGTATCGAATCCTGAATTTTTAACATTAAAATTCCTCAAACTTACCGCTGAGCCAACTGAGGGTATTTTTAGTGAAGGATATTAAGTTCATTTTCAGCCAAAAATATAATTTTGTATTTTGAAATAAACATGCGGCATTAATATAGTAAACAAACTTACAAATTTAGTTAATATAGTGAAAATATTTGAACAGGAATGAAAGAGCAAAACTACCGTTTTGTTGGTTTACAACAATAAAATTAATTGTCATTTTAGTTTATTAATTCATTATGTGCTAAAATATTATATTACCAATATAAGATACATAAATCTCTGGCGTATCCATTGGGTGTCCTTGGGGGCATTTGTAACGTGTGAGAAACATTTAATTGTATATATAAACACTGTAGATGACTTGAAAAGCAGACCAAGAAATATGACTACCCCTCATGAATTACGTTTTGCATCATTGGTAGTCACTTGATTGCTTTACTCGAGAATCAACATTGCGTGAAATATTGCCCCAAGAATAAAGGTACGAATTCAGTAAAGCCGGAGAGGATCCCTTCCTGGTCTTAAACAAGCTTCACAAGAAGGTACTTTCCTGCCAACTGCTAAATTCTCAAGTTCACCAGAACTCCCTCTTCTGGCTAAGTCTCACAGTTCTTTTATTGCGTGTTTTGAAGGTAAATGGAAGTTTACTTTAGAAATTACTAGCCTCAGATACAAATAATTTATAATTGTATTAATATTATCATAAATAATAAAAGTCAACCATTCAAACATCTGCTTTAACAGATTTGGTAATCTTTCATTCTCATTTACATATTTTCAAATCTGGCCAAACAGACATAATAACATTCAATTTCACATTTATCCGAGGTCAGCTGCAGATACAATTTACTCTACAGTTAGAGTAAATAATACTACCATTTTTACAGAAGCTTATAGTAAATACTTGGATCCGAATGTAACTTTACGGTCTCAGTCGCTTTATGTCTATCCCAACTCGTTGCGTCTACACACTGAATAGCTTAGTAAATGATCCTCTATCGGTCCAAAGCTTCTGTCTAAGCTCAGAGATACATTTTTACTTTCTGTATCGTTACTAGCTAATATTTTCTCACACATTCAGCATGACAGATTGGAACTTTCTGATCCAAGATAAAACAACTGAGATTTAGGACAGTATATATATGGCACATGGTTTGGAGTGACTACTTATACACGAAAACAACAGCAGATGGATGATTGATCTTGGAATGTAGCTTATCACATTTAACCTCCGGCAAATTCTTCTGAGGAGATCAAATTACAGATATATTTCAATTAAAAAAAAAACGTTGGACCTTTCAATTGGCAGTGATATGTTGTCAGAATCCCTACAGATGTCTTTTTAATGAACGTCATATAAGATAACTTTATTCTCGGCTTCTCTTACTCATCAAAGATCGGGTTGAGAAAAAGAATTTGTTTTAAACAATAATAAAAATAGTTTACTATTTATATTTTTAAACCAAAGACATAATAACTAATAGCGATTTGAGATGACATACTCTACATAACTTGTCAGTTTTAAGACAGATTAAGATCCAATTACCCAGAGCCGCCCCCAGTGGCACATCGGTATGTCCGCGGACTTACAACGCTAAAAAAGCGGGTTTCGATACCCGTGGTGGGCAGAGCACAGATAGCTCTTTGTGAAGCTTTGTGCTTAATAATAAACATCAAAAATACCCAGAGCCCGGTTACCGAATAAGCTTACTTGGTGTTTGAACCAAAGTGGAGGAGGCGTGGCCTAGTGTTAGTGTACCCACACTGTGAATTTAAGTGTTTACGGTTCGTGTCCTGTTGCTGCATAAATGCTCAACACTTTAGGGCTGTAGGTGTGCTATAAGAGTGACGTTCAATCTCACTATTCAATTAGAAAAGAGCAGTCAAAGAGTTGGTGGTTTTTGGTGTTTGCTAGCTGCCTTCTCTCTAGTCTATCAGTTCAAAATTAAAGACGCTATGAGCCATTAACTCTTTTGTAGCTTAGAGCGAAAATTCTAAAACAAACGAACCATACCAATACAGGGATCTCAAAACTATGAAACAGGAATTTGTAATATTTGCTTCAAGAGTTGTTCGTTAAGCTGTCTAACAATGAATATTTAATAATTAAGAATAACATTAAGTAAAACAATAAACAAAGTTCTTTCAGAATCTATGTAGAAACTGTAATTTGACAGATGGATCATACAGGTTTCCCCCCCTCCCGATAAAAAAAAAATCTTAGCACTAGCCTATAACTAAATCTTATGTAAACGAAGCTTTATATATAAATGCACACACATATAACACAGTGGATACCACAGAATAAATAAAGCCTAGAGCCAAATCATATCCGTAACTATGCGATGTATGCTAGGGTTATTGTTTTCTTGCACTTGTGTAAAATGTTATAATAATAAATAACATACAAAGTTAAGATTGATACACAATTAAAAACACCTGTATTCAAACCATTCTATGACCTCTAAAAAATTGACTCTACACTTTCGATGTTTACCACGTCATCATCTGGAGTGAACCTCCAAGACATAAGTATCACATTTATTCCTTTTTAACTAGGTCATGTGACCGATCTGTCGGTTTACATTTCTGCATAATTCTCAGAGGAGGTCCCGCCACATTCTCACACAGATATTCGCCGGATCTCCTTCTCTGTTTAATAATTTCTATTATAGTTTATTATTCCTAAAAATTCGCTGACATTAGTGGCTCATATACCATTTGGTTCGGCCAATATTATTGTTTTCCTCATAATGCTTTATGTTGTTGTTGTTTTTTTGTACATGCTCTGCTATGGCCAAATTTTCAATCTTTTTTTATTTCTTACACATTCTTTATGTTCTGCTAAACAATATTTTAGATTATGTTTTAGTTGTCCAGTATAAATACTTCCACATTCACATTCAATATTATAAATTCCAGTTTTTTCCTTTACCTGTATGTTATCTTCAGTATTACCTAAAACTTGTTTGATCTTATTTCTCGGTTTAACTATAGGGTAAAATATTTGTTGTTTTTTAAACACTTTAAACAGACACTTCGGACAGACAAAACATAATTTAACGGATGTGTAAGAAATGAAAGGATTGAAAATGCGGCCATAACAGAGCATATACAAAAAAACACGACATAAGATATTATGGTAAAAAAAGAAGTAATGATTGGCTAAACCAAAGGGCATAAGAGCCAGTAATATCCGTGAATCTTTGGAACTATAAAGATATAAAAAAGGTATGGATTATTAAATAGAGACGAAGGTCCGGCAAATAGCTGTGTAAGAATGTAGCGGAACATCCTCTGAAAATTATCCAAAAAATAGTAAACCTACACACAGGTCATATGACCTAGTTAAAAAGGTATAAATATGCCTTACAAATTCATTCCTGATAATGATGTAGAATCAACATTTTAGAGGCCATAGATTGGCCTGAATTAAAAATGTTTTAATTGTGTATATATTTTAACGTTGTCTGTTGTTTTTATTTATACTAAGCGTGCTGGATAGTCAAATAATACCACATTTTATAATTAAGATTATACTGGTAATTGCTTTTCAGTTTTTAATAATTCGGCAAGTAAAGGTTTATGAATTAGGGGTTTTAATAAGATTCAAACATTAAAAATTAGAAGAGTCGTATTGATCAACATTTGAAGAGGAATAGTTTTAGCTGAAGACGACAAGGAAGACATGTTGTGAAGCAAGAAATGAAAGTAAAATCTCATCAGAAATTTTACAATTGTTCGTCACGTAGACAATAGTTGAAACAGAAACTTCAGAGATCTTACAGTTGTTCGTCACCTAGACAATGATTGTAACAGAAATTTCAGAGATCTTCCAATTGTTCGTCACGTAGACAATAGTTGAAACAGAAACTTCAGAGGTCTTACAATTGTTCGTCACCTAGACAATGATTGAAATAGAATCTTCAGAGATCTTACAATTGTTCGTCACCTAGACAATGATTGAAACAGAACCTCAAAACCTGAAACTTCGTTTACAGAACTTCAGTCTTCCGATTGTTAACTTACTATATATGTAAACGACTCATGTTCTGTAAAGTACCAAGTTAGAATGATACAAGACAGTTGGACAAGTAGGAAAATCAAGTCCACAGAGCTAGGAGGATTTGACGGAAGGCACACAAAGCCAAAACGATATGACGGAGTTAGCAGGGCTAGAAAGTAATGACTAAAGCAAGCAAGACGACATAGGTTAACAGGGCTAGTGAAGATATGCGACAACAGGTTGGTGAAGGTGTGACACAAGTAAACAGAGCTAGGAGATTTTGTTATACGTAGACAAGATTAGCAAGATGTTATACAAGTAAACAGGATTATGAATATACGACAACAGTAGTTAAAACATAAGACCCTGATATAGAGGTATTAAAATTGATATATGTAAACAGGAATTGTAAGATATGACAATTAAATAAGGTAACGACTAGTAAACAGAGTCAATAATATCCAATACAGATTAGGTAAGAAAGGTTTGGTTTTACTTCTGTAATGGCACTACTTCTCTAATTGCAAGTGGTCCTCGTGTAGTAATTTTTAGATAAGACATAATTTTAGCCCCCCCCCCGGTGGCTCAGCGGTAATTTTCACAGCTTAAAACGTAAAAATTCAAATTTCGATACCTGCGATGGGCAGAGCACAGGTAGCCAATTGTATGTATATTTACGCTTATTAACAAGAAAAGAATATTTTTTATAGAAGGACAGTGGTAGTGAAAAATAATCATTTTTTGGAAGTGTGAACTTTCGAAACTATTTGAAAAGTTTATTTTCCAAGAGACAGAAACCATCTCAAGATCGGCCATACTTGTTGGGTTTACGAAATTATTAATATCGTAAAATACTATCATAAGCTGGAAGGGAAAGTCGATCTGAGAGAAGAGCGAACTTTAATTTCAAATTTATGATTTCACATATAACACCAAACTGCGAGCTGTCGTTATTGGCTTTGCTAAATCAGAAGATGAAGAGCAGAATATTTTCACGATACTCTGGGAAACCAAAACTGAACAGAAGTTTAGATCCAGTGATTATTTATTGCGGAGGTTTTCTTCATGCTCGCGTGCTCATCACTAAATCAGAAAACCCCGAGGAACTTGCGAAAATCACTGAGCACGAAATGCGAGCTATCTGTCAAACCGTTAAGGAGCTTGTCATTGACTCTAATGATAAAAGAATTGGAATATAAGTTATGTTGAACACATTTTGACAAACTAGCATTATATAGCTATGTCATCATGTCTCTTGAACTTTCAAGTTTTAATTACTCCTAATGAGTTATGAAATATATAAATATATCCTGCGACATACTACACAACAAGTGAGGTTGGGTGGATATCTGTTACAGGTCTTTGTATTTTAAGATAAATCCAACAAGCATTTTATTTCAAACAAACAGAAGAAATCGTTCTAAAGTTTACTCTTCATCACTATTTTCTTTTTTTTTTGTTAATTTCAAAACTCTGATAATTACAAATATAGCTTAGGTCAGGCGAAGTAGCTTTTATCATCATATTAAACACTCATTGGCATGGTTATTATTTTGGACAGAAGAATTCTATAACTAAAGATCAAACCACATTAAACGATAACCCTGAACTTGTCAAAAGTTCGTTAAAAACAACAAGAAACACAAAACAAAAACAAAAGTAAATAAAGTTAAAGAGATATGGGATTACTTCTTATGATGTTTACAATATTATATAAAGTTCAAGAAAGATGGAATTACTTTTGATGATGTTTATAGTAGTATTAAATAAAGTTAAATAAAGATGAAATTACTTTTGATGATGTTTATAATATTAAATAAATTTAAAGAAAGATGAAATTACTTCTTATGATGTTTATAGTAGTATTAAATAAAGTTAAAAAAAGATGGAATTACTTTTGATGATGTTTATAGTAGTATTAAATAAAGCTAAATAAAGATGAAATTACCTTTGATG
>NW_013670215.1:53261-75664 GCF_000517525.1 Limulus polyphemus
CTTATGATGTTTATAATATTAAATAAAGTTAAAGAAAGATGAAATTACTTCTTATGATGTTTATAGTAGTATTAAATAAAGTTAAAGAAAGATGCAATTACTTCTTATGATGTTTATAATATTAAATAAAGTTAAAGAAAGATGAAATTACTTCTTATGATGTTTATAGTAGTATTAAATAAAGTTAAAGAAAGATGCAATTACTTCTTATGATGTTTATAGTAATATTAAATAAAGTTAAAGAAATGTGGGATTACTTCTGATGATGTTTATAATATCAAATAAAGTTAAAGAGATATGAGATTACTTTTGATGATGTTTATGCTAGTATTAATTAAAGTTTTAAGAAAGATGGGACTGCTTCTGATGATGTTTATAATAGTATTAGCACAACCTGGAAATTGAATTAGTATGAATATAAGTGAATCTATTGAGATAATTAAATGTAAAAAAGTAAATTTAAATTATTGAATAAAGATGATGGACCTGATGGAAATGTTTTCAGTAGATGGCGTGAAATTCCTTAATATGTAAATTGATGATCTGGTAATTGTATAAATAAGTGTAATTTTTTGCAAAATATTATACTCTTGAGGATGACACAGTGATATACGTCAAAACATGTAGAATGTATGAGACTATTTTTTAGTCTCATCCGGTTTTTACTACTTTTTTATCCTGTACAGTACGTTATTTTATTTTATTGTAATTTTGAGACTGGAAACAAGCTTATTTTTAGAATTGTGTATAAAATAATTGTTGTTTTTAAAAAATCACGAGTTTTTAACATTAATATTGGGATGTTTACTGCTGAGATAGTTTAAAAAAATTCAAATTATTCAGACTCTAAAGATGAGAAAAGTAACATCCACACATCTTCTATAATATAATGGCTTAAAATGTACAGAGTAGTCCTCAAGCAACTTTTTCTCGTGATGGCAAAGAAACGCATTTGTAAGTGATGGGACTAATCGTAACCTCATAGCAACTCCATACAGTAGGTCATAGATTTCATTATTGAACAAAAAAGGGAGATTCTTAGTGGTGTGTTGGTATATTCAGACTATATCAAAACTATCTAATGGTTTGTTGGTATATTCAGACTATAGCAAAACTATCTAGTGGTTTGTTGGTATATTCAGACTATATGAAAACTATCTAGTGATTTGTTGGTATATTCAGACTATATCAAACTATCTAATTGTTTGTTGGTATATTCAGACTATAGCAAAACTATCTAGTGGTTTGTTGGTATATTCAGACTATATGAAAACTATCTAGTGATTTGTTATATTCAGACTATATCAAACTATCTAATTGTTTGTTGGTATATTCAGACTACATCAAACTATCTAATGGTTTGTTGGTATATTCAGACTATATCAAACTATCTAATGGTTTGTTGGTATATTCAGACTGTATCAAAACTATCTAATGGTTTATTGGTATATTCAGACTATATCAAACTATCTAATTGTTTGTTGGTACATTCAGACTATATCAAAACTATCTAATGGTTTGTTGGTATATTCAGACTATATCAAACTATCTAATGGTTTGTTGGTATATTCAGACTATATCAAAACTATCTAATGGTTTGTTGGTATATTCAGACTATATCAAAACTATCTAATGGTTTGTTGGTATATTCAGACTATATCAAACTATCTAATGGTTTGTTGGCATATTCAAACTATAACAAAACCATCTAATTGTTTGTTGGTATATTCAGGCTATATCAAAACTATCTAATGGTTTGTTGATATATTCAGACTATATGAAAACTATCTAGTGATTTGTTGGTATATTCAGACTATATCAAAACTATCTAGTGGTTTGTTGGTATATTCAGACTATATCAAAACTATCTAGAGGTGTGTTGGTACGTGCAGACTCCATGAAACTATCTAGTGGTGTGTTGGTATATTCAGACTATATCAAAACTATCTAGCGGTGTGTTGGTACGTGCAGACTCCATGAAAACTATCTAGTGGTGTGTTGGTATATACAGAAGTCAAGAATAAAAGACAGCCTATTAACTGATGGACTTAAACTGAGACTAGATGAACAGATGAACACTTATTAATAACAATATGAATGTTACGAATTGTAGTTCTATAAACATTCTGATTTTTGCATACGCAAATAATGTGGTCATGTGGTATATCAGGCGCTTGCTGGAATATTAAAAAATACAGTCATATTATAACTAGTCTGCAAGACAACAGATGAGGACCAACATTTATACGAATTAGTAAAAAAAGGTTCCTTTCTCACTTGAAATGACCCAACGAGATTTAGGTAGAGTGCTAATAAAGTAATTAGTCAGTATAATTTTAGTAATACAAATTCCCCTTTTCAATTGATTGTTCACTTTAAAATCCGAAATATGTTTTCGTATATATATATAATTAAGTTTAGTAACTTTAGTAATGTCCAAGTACTTAGGAACAATTAATCTGAGAAGAAGAAATAACGAGATGTATTCGAACCCAAGTAAACATCGACTCAAGGGAGATAAGGCTTATTCAACCATTGGAGCTCAAATATTACCACAATACATATAGAAATGGAATGTAACGGAACTGTACAGCTTTAAAGATATGAATACTATTGTTAAAGAGATGAGTATTTCAATTATTTGTGTGTTGTGGGTTCGAATATAGTTCCTGAACATGCTTGCCCTTTCCGTCATGTGGGCGTCATAATGTTACACTTAATCCCCGTATTCGTTAGTAAAAGACTAGCCCAAGAGTTGGCGGTGGGTGATGATGACCAGCTGCCTTCCCTCTAGTCTATTACTTCAAAATTAAAGACGACTAGCACAGATAGCCCTCATGTAGCTTTGAGTAACATTCAATAAATACATAAAGAAACAGAATATCCAGAACACAAAATAAAGAGAAATTTACTGTAACTTACATATTATGAAAAGCCGAGATTGACGACGATTATGCTTGAAACATTGTGCATGTCTTTGTTAGTATGGTAGAGGCCAGCATGAGCTAAACAACCATGTTGATAACATTCTATTAGAAACTGGGGAAAAGTTGGTGGAGAACGTTTTAATAAATTCACTATTTTTCAGTGTTAATGACCTACATGCTAGGTGTCGCTAATGTCGTATCTTATTTGATATAGTTCTTGTTTTGTTTTTTACCGCAAAACTACAAAACGGGGGGCAGTGGCACAGCGGTGTGTCTTCGGACTTACAAACCTATAAACCGAGTTTCGATACACTTGGTGGGAAGATCACAGACAGCCCATTGTTTAGCTTCGTGCTTAATTACAAACAAACAAACAATACAAAATGGGCTATTTGCTCTGTCCACCGTGAGAAAACGAACCTCGGATGTTAGCGTTTTAAGTCCGTTGACTTACTTAAGGGCGGACTTCAATTAGAAAGAAATGAACTTTTGTCACGTGGTTTATTTGTCGTCTGTAGTAACATAATTTACGTATGCTTGACTTTTACTTTGAGACGTTGATTCTGAACATTCTTAATTATTGGCGGGAATTGTTTTACATAAGTACATGAGAATGGTCGTGAGTTAATAGTAAAAAAGGTTTAAACAACTAGAAACACACCATCATATTTTTCACATTATTTTTTCTTACTTAGTATAGTTTCCACCAGAGAGCGCTTTCAAAACCTAGCACCAATCTTGTTTGACTAAAATGTTCACAGTGGCAAAGCAAGTTTGTTTTCTATATTTGAAAATAGAATATCTGTAATATGACTGTCGATTTTTTAGATATGCGAATTGATTCTTACACGTGTGTATTGACGAAATAATATTTACTAAACTCCCGTTTGTAAGTGGTTAAAACATTCAATCAAACTTGTTAAAGATGTTTTTACATCGTTTGGTTATAAACTTTTTCTTTCTATAAATTAAGTATAATGTTAAATTAACTTTCAAAACTGGAATAACCAACTATTATTCATTTAAAACCTTTTTAGCATTTCATTGCGTTTTCTATAACCACGTTTTTAAAGCATTGTGATAAAGCTTTATATTTGGGAGCTTGGTTCGAATCCGTGTGATTCTGCAAAATATTTCCCGCACTTTAAGCAGTGGGGGCGTTATAAGAGTGACAGTCAACCCCCTAGTGTGCATGGTAATTTGGTGCTGACTCGTAGCCTTCTCTCTGGTTGGTAGTTCAAAATTAGGGGCGGCTGTAGATAGCTTTTGTAGCTTTGCCATAAAAAATACCAATGAAAAAAAATATATATAAAATCAAGAATTAGGCCTTCAAGAAACAAATGCGTTATAGGTAAAACATTCAATTTAATTTCATAATTTGTTTTATATTCAACATATTAGCAGTTGAACTTTTACAGTCAGTGGAGATAATAACTTCACTCATAATTAAAAGTTGGGTCTCTACACAAGTAGATTATCGGCGATGTAACATTAGTATATTGTAACTCATAACAACAACAACAAAATTCTGACAATTTAGTGATGCAAAGAAAATAATCGTTTTTGAAACATTACACTAACTCATACAATGGAATTGATTTTGAGGTCCATTACTTTAAAAGTAACGAAAGTGTAAACTTAAACAAGACTAAAACTTTGATTGATGTTACTTTGTTCCACCACATCAGATGTTTACAAAACTGCAGTGACAGCCTTAGCAAGTGCATGACCTCAAAGAGCAGAACAGTCATATAACACTAACAGAAGGCTAGAGGGACTTGTTCCTACACAAAGAAAATTCATATTTAAAGTTCAAATTATATACCTTTTATTTCAAAGCATTAAGCAATAAAAGGTATTAAATATCTTGTTGCATTTGTGGGCCTTACCCAGCGGTAAGTCTGAAGGCTTATAACGCTAGAACCCGGGTTTGATACCCGTGATGGGCATAGCACAGATTGTCCAATGTATGACTTTATGCTTAAGAACAAACAGATAAGCAAAGAATTTGTGTGGGAGTATAAAATAATAAATATATTCTAATTTTAAGCATTGCATTTAACTACGAGAATGAGGCTCCAAAGGGTCACTTGTCTTGCTTGTTTTTCAGACGTGCGATGGAAAACACATAATCTAAGTATCTTCATTCGAATAAAGATACGTTTACACTGTAATATAAGTCAATGGTAGACGAAGATTTAAGAGTAACATCATAGTTAGATCAGTTTAAATAATACTGAGACCATTTACTGTGTGATGAATTCTCCAGTCGGCAACAATACAATTTATTTGTGTGTATCTGTGTGTATATGTATATATGTATGGATATTTGTGTGCACGCGCTTGTATATATATATATATATATATTTATCACTTTCTATCGTTTCAATTGTCTTTAAGCATTGTTATACACGTATATTTGATACATTGTCACGTCACGCGACCTTCGATTTTCAATGTTTTCGTTTACGGGTGTACTGTTCAGTTAGTGATAGGGCATTACCCGAAACGTTGTATCCTTAATTATATATATATATTAAAAACATATATATTAACTCCTTAGTGGTTTGACCTATAATATACTTATATTTAACAATACAAACATGCTTACATATAACTTAACTATCAACAGTAAGACTTACTCGGTTCGCCAACAATGTTGTACATTTCGGTTTTCGTTTTATTTGTTTGTAGTTTAAGCTACACAATGGGTTATCTCATTTTGTTAGTGCTTGTATATTCAGCTAATCCAATTGTTCGCAAAATGTCAGATTATTATGTATACACACAAAGCGATATTAATTCTCGGACTGTAAATGATTGTCTAGATTTTAAAACAAAAGATAACTGAGTTTTGCTGTCTGAAAACGAAATGGTGTTGTTATAAAACAAATTAATAACAGACTTCTGGTGCACGAGTAAATTATATAATGTCGTAAGCTATGAGTTCTAGCTACGTTTGTATTGTTAGATAGCCAGGGGGGAGTTGGACGTCAGGTTATGGGTGTGGCTTAATGACTAGAACCTGCTTCAAAGTTCAATACACCATTTAAGGAATATAAAATGAAATTTAGGCTAAAGTAGACAATATATGAATATCGAATTAGCGATTTTATTAGTCAATTTCTCCGCTATTGTCATCTAGTTAGTAAATTATTACAGTTTTATACATTTGAATCTATATTTTAATTAAGTACTAAAATACCAGAAATTCAGTAGATACGGGAAAATTAGCAAGTAAGTGACTGTTTGGCGTCATTTGTGAAGTAGGTTTTTCGCTCAGTGAATATTACGTTAGGCATGACATTTCTAGAAACTGTAGTCGATATAAAATGCTTTGATTCTCATTAAGTGGACAGTTTTTGTTTCTACTAAATAATCCAAAAGGGCCTGCCCAACAGTAGAAACCGTTACAATAATATATTAAATATTTAATGTAAACATAAAAGGCACACAGTGATTTGTTGTGTTGTGAAAGAATAATTTTATCTGACGCATATTTTACTGTTTATATGAAGTATGTCAGCAGTTTAAGGTAATGTATTTTGAACTTATTGTCAAGAAGTTTCTTCATATCAAGATTTCATCATAAAGAGTAGTAAAGGTTATTTTCCAACATAACGTCTAAAGCACTTGACATAAAGTTTTATTCGATATCTAGTTTCACGCAGCTGGAGAGAAGACACTAAGTTCAACTGTCCCTGAATCTGGTTCAATGTGCTGAACAGAACAAAAATCTGGTTCAATGTGTTGAACGGAACAAAAGGGGAGACTTTTAGCCGCATTGAAACCAGCGTGACAGACCGTCATGGTTGATTGATTTAAAAGATGTCAACTTTTACAAATGTCTTTCAATCTTAGAAGACCCAGCCGAGCTTGGTAATGCAATATACACCAACCTAGGTGTGGTAAGCTTATATAACGGACGTAATGTCACACGCTGTGTGACTTATTCTATGAAATTATGTTCAATAGAGTTTCTTGGACAGTTCTGATCATTCAAGCTTGCTCTACCATTATAGACCGAAATGTGGTACCAGCATGGCAACCATGTACGTGTATGGGGCCTTTCTGTCAAATATGTTATCCTAAATGACCTTGAAGAACCACTATTGTTTAGTTGTTTTTTTATATACAAAAGCTGGTGCAATGTATACAGAAAAATCGTGCAAGGCTGTCATGTTTATCGACTTTTCAACAAGTACGCTGGATGAACAGCAAAATTACCCTAACATCGTATGTAGAAGAAAGCCATTATAATAATCAGTTATTGTTTACACTGCAAGCAAGATATGCGATGTCTGAGTGTATTGAATCCGAAGAAATGTTTGTTTGTTTATAATTAAGCACAAAGCTGTACAATGGGCTATCTGTTCTCTGCCCATCACGAGTATCGAAACCCGATTTGTAGCGTTGTAAGTTCGCAGACATACCGCTATGCCACTAGGGGCCCGATGAAATGATAATTATAACACTCACTTGAATCTTTGCACCATAATAAAAAGAGAATAAAAGTATGAGTTATAAAATGTTCGTATGAAACATGTTATTTTCCATATACATTTAGATACGGAGCTTCATATTGTTTAATAACTTGATAACATCGCATATCTTACTTGTAGTGTAAAAAATAATTGATTATTCTAATTGTTTTTTATATATACGATGTTAGGATACTTTTGCTGTAATAAACAATACATTGGGGTAACACAACCCCGTTACAGGTAAGGTTCAAAGAGATATTAAGAACTGTACTATAAACACATCAGCTATTGCTTTTCATATTCAGGAAAACGACCATATAACAGATCCAAATGTATAAAAAAAAGCCGTCTCCAACCATCCAAAGACGATATTATGGCTAGACTCGACGTAGTTTCACTTTTCACCAAGATACCTTTTAAAGATACCATGGGAATAATACACAAATGATTAAGTGACGACATCTCACTTACAACAAGATCCTCCATCAGCATCCCAACCATCATGATTTTGCTGGACATCTGTCTCGATGCAAATTACTTACATTGTAATGGCCAATTTAACAACATGTTAGACGACACTTCAATGGGTTCAACTCTATCACCTGTAGTAACAGAAATATTCATGCAGCATTTAAACACACCGTTTTAACATCATATCTTTTATCAACCTCATATATGGGTAAGATATGTTGACGATACGTTTATTGTATGGACCTATGGAGAAAAAGAACTCAAAACCTTTCATGCTCATCTGAACAGCCAGTTTGACAGCATACAATTTTTCATAGAACTTGAAGTCAATAACACTCTTCCATTTCGCGATGTTCTGGTTCAAAAGTACACGAGTTTGGAGAAGCTGACAAATACTCTTTACCGCACAAAGACTCGAACAAATAAATATCTGAATTTTTGTTCATGCCGTACAATATCTGTCAAAACTTAGATTAATAAAACATTAAAATCTAGAGCTATAAGTATATGCTCCTCGTTTTACCTAGATGAACTTTAAACATCTTGAGAAGATTGTCAGGAATAACGGTTGTCAAATAAAACGATTCAACGTGTGTTATATTGTTCATCTGTTTCAACTTCTAATGAACCACAACCTGAAAATCACAACGAAAAGAAAAAGGCATTTCTTTCTTACATATTAGGCCTAGGAGAAATACTTCGTAGGATAACGAATAAACTTAACATCACCGTAGGTTTCTAAAGTCCTCCTACACTACGCGACAGTCTTATGTTTGTCTGTTTGTAATTAAGCACAAAACTACACAATGGGCTATCTGTGCTCTGCCCACCACGGGTATCGAAACCCGGATTCTAGCGTTGTAAGTCCGCAGACATACCGCTGTGCCACTGGGGTGCAACAGTCTTATGAAGGTAAAATTTCCACTTCCCACTCCTCGCACAAAGAACGTGGTATATAGCACTAGGTGTGAGTGTAATAAACAATACATTAAGGAAACAGAATGCCCATTAAAGGTAAGGTTAAAAAAACACCAAATATATATTAAGAATTGTACTATAAACACATCAGCTATAGCTTTTCACGTTCAGGAAAACGACCATATAACAGATCTAAATATGTAAAAATAAACACCAAACATAGAAAAATCAAGGAAGCTATTGCCATCCAAGCACAATACAATGGACCACAAGAGGGTATTAATGAAAACAGCGGCCAACAACTACTCGATACTGTATGGACACCACTAATAAAAGACATAAAACATATTATTTGTCGTAGTTTCGATGTAAAATTAGACCTCTAATTTTACAGTATATTATTGGAAGTATAGAAAATCTATTTTTATTTCTATATGTAATATCTATAATGCCCGGCATGGCCAGGTGGATAAGGCGCTCGACTCACAATCTGAGGGTCGCGGGTTCGAATCCCCGTCACACCAAACATGCTCGCCCTTTCAGCCGTAGGGGCGTTATAATGTGACGTTGGTAAAAGAGTAGCCCAAAATTTGGCGGTAGGTGATGATGGCTAGCTGCCTTCCCTCTAGTCTTACACTGCTAAATTAGGGACGGCTAGCGCAGATAGCTCTCGTGTAGCTTTGCGCGAAATTAAAAAACAAAAATACCTATAATTGTACTATTTTTTATTATATTTAAGTAATCGAATTATCTTCTACATTCATAATAATTTCTATATGGTTAATAATTTTAATGCCAGATGTCAATTATTGTTACCATTATTGCCTAGATACCTATTTTTAAACGAATTTGTATCACTGTTGTCCGATGAAGGCTCCGGTAAAAGGGCCGAAAACTCACAACTAAAAGTATTTTAACATTGAGAGTTATGAGTGTTAAAAAACAATGCATATTACTTGCCAATATTTAGAATAATAGTACATTGTTTGAGCTCCGTTGACAAGATATATATATTTTCTATTAAGAGAAGATAAGGCAGAAAATCTTAACACATTTACTACAATGAGTTCTTTTCTGTTGTGTTAATGGTTCTGATATCTAAATAATGTGATTATTTAAGTTACTACATTTTTTTCTTGAATGAAATACAGTATAAAACAAACAACACCATTTTTAGAATTGTTCATTAGACGAAAGTTAAGAAACGTAATATGATGCGACTGTAGGCAAATCTTTAAAGGTTGTACGAAGTGTGAGGGCGAGTGGTGTAAAAACCAGAGAATGAGACGTTAAATGTCATAATCAACAACTCTTCTGAAGACGGTGTTGAACCAGTGTTGTGACTTAAATTACAGACTTCATATTTCTCAAATTCTTAGCCGAAATAATGTTTCATCTGGTTTTACAGTCAATATGTTAAATGAATGTACATACATAAGTAAATGAATGTACATACATTTAACAGATTAAATAAAAATCTATACCCGTAAAAAATATGAAAGGATCTTCCGCCTTTATATATATTATACATGTTTGTTCTTAGCTATGACAAGCTGTACTATTTTTTCTTAGCTATTACTAGTTGTACTATTTTTCTTAGCTATTACTAGCTGTACTATTTTTTCCTTAGCTATTACTAGCTGTAATATATTTTTTTTAGCTATTACTAGCTGTACTATTTTTTCTTAGCAATTACTAGCTGTAGTATTTTTTCTTAGCTATGACTAGCTGTACTATTTTTTCTTAGCAATTACTAGCTATACTATTTTCTCCTTAGCTATTACTAGCTGTAATATAATTTTTCTTAGCTATTACTAGCTGTACTATTTTTTATTAGCTATTACTAGCAATACTATTTTTTCTTAGCTATTACCAGCTGTAATATATTTTTTATTAGCTATTACTAGCAATACTATTTTTTCTTAGCTATTACCAGCTGTAATATATTTTTTCTTAGCTATTACTAACTGTACTATTTTTTCCTTAGCTATGACTAGCTGTACTAAATTCTTAAAACAATCAGACACAACTTCGTTTAATAAATGGCCCTAGCGTAGCCCGTAGGTCCCTTTAATTAAATTAGCGGTACGTTTATTTAACAAATTCTCTCCTTTAGTCTGTACATATAATAATTGTTGGCATTGCTGAATCTGGACGTTTAATCTAGTAATATATATCGTATATTCTTAGCAGAGATCTAAATACGTCCAGAGGTTCAAGACACCTCAATTAAATACATTTCATACATCAACAACGGTTTACATACGACAAGGTCAGTAAAGTAGTGGATGGTAAAATAAGTTTTTCATCTGTGGAACAAAGCGTTTACTAACCCCCTCTACCTAGTTATAAGCAAATTCTGACTGTACCAAATTAAAAGTTAAGCCAATGTTTTTTTCCAATTTGCAGATTTTAGCTGTATCAAATTAACTGTTAAAGCCAAGGTATAGTTTAATTTATTATTTAAAGCGCACTTAGTAACGGGCAATAACTCTGACGACTAAAGCTATTTTGTCCACTTGCTTTTTTTACCACTGGAGAAGAGGTCGTAATCATCTCATATATATACACTAAACCAAACACATAATGAGAAGAGAAACATACAGGAGAAAATGGAGGAAAAGAATTGAGGGAAAATATTCACATTGTGCAGTTGCAATTGTATTTTGATTTCATAAACTGATTTTCGTGAAAAATGTAAACATTTTTATATAAATATACGTTAATTTATCTTTATAATTATTTATTGCACTTCTTGGCCACTAGCTCTAATGTTCTAGTGTTTTTATAGTCACTAACACTCAAACATTTTTATAGAGAATGTGATAAAAATTCACTAAAAATTATTATTTATTCACACAGAAGCGAGTTAGTGCCAGATAAGTGAACAATCCATAATTTGTTAACTAAGTTAAATCTTTCAGTAATTGGAAACGGTTAAATTTAGCATGTTTTCATGTTGGAATTCTGAACTCACTGTCCCCTGGTGGGTTAGTGATAAGCTAAAATCCGGGGTTTGATTCCCATTATTGGATAGAGAAGATAACCTAGTATGGCTTTGCGCTAAAATCAATGAATCATCAATCAGTTGAAGCTTGCTAAAAGCGAACTGTTTCAAATCAAATTCTTGTACAGCCCGAAAACTTTTAATAAGGTCACATCAGATTTAGACTTAGATAAATCATTATTTAAAACAAACTGTCCACAATTTATTAAAGAGGAGTTAAAATTATGCGATTATCTTTGATATATGTAAGTATCTAATCAAAAATAGCTCATGTGGGGAAAAAAAAGATGCGTCCAAAAAAAGGATTGAACGTACGAACTGAACAATAATGAAATCAAAGTTGGTGGCCAAACTGGTAGCTATACTTACATCATTGATAATAAGTTTAGAGCAAATATTCATTCATTAGTTAGCTAGACCGCTATTTTATTTTGCCCACCATCATACCGCACCTTGTTTTTGATGAGATATCATGATTTTTTGTCAATACATGCCAACAAACAATAGCAAGTAAGTGACACATTGTAATCAACATTAGCTTTGGGTTCGCAGCCCGATAATTTGAAACAGACCTATACTTTACAGAATCAAACAGATTCTTTAATATATATGGTGGTAGTGTTTTTTCTATAAAACTTTCTTTAGAGTAACGCCATGGAATCTAGATTAACAGTTTCTTGTCATCACCCGCATGCACTCGGTACAGCATCATTATTTACGCTAATTGTTTAAGCTAATATCATGAGACGCGAAACGCATTTTAATTAGGATAATTTCATAAAATTTAGCAAATTTGTGCTTAAATGTTGGCAATGAATAACCAACAACAATCGTCCACCCATATGATTCTTTTGAAAACTTGAGCTAGAAACTGATCATCTAGTTTGCTTGGCCTAACCGTACTTGCTTTCACCCTTTATAATTTTGCTGTTCTAAATCACCGTCTTTAATTCGAATGACAAAAAAAAAACTAAAACGATCCACCTTTACTCTGTAGATAAAGCTGTATTAAAAGTATCAGACCGGTAGCTCACGCGACTTTTTGCATAGGTGTGCGCAAACATTTTCGTAAAGGTTGAGCGTTTTTTTTTTGCTGAATAACTTTGCATATATGACTTATATTTAGACGAAATTTTGATTTTTTTAATTGTAGGGTGTAAAGATCTATCAGTGTATAAGATTTGCAAAAAAATCCATAAAAATTAAATATGATTTTCTATAAAATAAAGTATCCGTACTTTTGGTGCAAAAGGGGAAAAATCTCATTTTAATATGTCGTGCATTTTTCAATGGATTGCCTTGATATTTGGTATGTGAAGTAAGGGTCGAGGAGAGAATATCCAGTGAAAATATGTGAAAGTTTGGATTACCACAGTCTGAGCTACAGAAAGTGGAAAATTGCTAAAATAGAAAATACACTACATGTTTGTTGTACGTTACTTACCCCATCTTGAAGTCTGACTGTTTAGTATGTAGGTAAAACAATACACGTTATCCATTAATTACCCTATCCTCAAATCATGTTTGTTTAGTTGGTAGGTAAATAAAACATGTTATCTATAACTTACCCTATCCTGAACTACCGACTGTTAATACAATACATGTAATCAATTATTTATCCCTATCTTGAAGTTCTGACTATTTAGTAAGTATGTAAAACAATAAAAGTTATCCATTACTTACCCTATCCTGAAATCTTGTCAGTTTAGTAAGTAGGTAAATCAATACATTTTATCCATTACTTATCATATCCTGAAGTCTGACTGTTTCGTAAGTAGGTAAAGCAATACATGTTGTACATTATTTACCCTATCCTGAAGTTTGACTGTTTTGTAAGTAGGTAAAACAATACATGATGTACGTTACTTACTCTATCCTGGAGTTGTGACTGTTTAGTAAGTAGGTAAAACAATACATGTTATCCATTAATTACCCCTACTGTGAAGTTCTGACTATTTAGTTAAGCATGTAAAACAATAAAAGTTATCCATTAATTACCCTATCATGACGTAAGTGGGTAAAACAATACATATTTTCTATTAATTACCAGATCCTGAAGTCCTGTTTATTAAGTTGGTAAAACAATAAATGCTATCCATTATTTACGCTATTATGAAGTCTGACTGTTTAGTAAATAGATGGAACAATAAAAGTTATCCATTACTTATCCTATACTGAAGTTTGACTGTTTAGTAAGTAATACATGTTTTCTGTTTTTTACACTATCCTGAAATCTGACTGTTTAGTAAGTAGGTAAAACACTAAATCATAAAAACCCTTTAACTCAAGCGTTTTCGAAACATGGATCTTTCTTATTCAGGGACAAACTAGAAATGGTGGTTTAATGGAATGAGTGATATATAAAGGGAGTTTATTGACGTCATGAAGGTCATCTGTTATTCGAAGAAATGTTTAAAATATTTTTCCATATACCCACGTGTTGTTTTGATATCGTGTAGGTAAACCACGTTACTTACCTTATGGTGAAGTCTGTCTGTTTAGTAATTAAATAAAACAATACTGGTATTTATCACTTACTCTATCTTGAAGTGTTGTCTGTTTAGTACGTGGGTAAAACAAAACATGTTATCCATTAGTTACCATATCCTGAAGTCTGACTGTTTAGTACGTAGGTAAAACAAAACATGTTATCTATCACTTACCCTATCCTGAAATCTTGTCTGTTTAGTAAGTAATTAAAACAATACATGTTATCTATCACTTACCCTATCCTGAAATCTTGTCTGTTTAGTAAGTAATTAAAACAATACATGTTATCTATCACTTACCCTATCCTGAAATCTTGTCTGTTTAGTAAGTAGGTAAAATAAAACATTCTATCCATTACTTACTAAATCCTGAAGTCTGACTCTTTAGTTAGTAGGTAAAACAATACATGTTATCTATCACTTACCAGATTCTGAAGTCCTGACTGTTTTGTAAGTTGGTAAAACAATACACATTATCTATTACTTACTTTATTCTGAAGTCTGACTGTTTAGTAAATCAGTAAAACAATACAAGTTACAGATTACTTACCCTATCCTGAAGTTGACTTTTAGTAGTTGGATAACACAATACATGTTATCCATTACTTACCCTATCCTGAAGTCTGACTTTTAGTAGATGGATAACACAATACATGTTATCCATTACTTATCCTATCCTGAAATCTTACAATTTAGTAAGTAGGTAAAACAATACGTCTTATCCATTACTTTCAATGGATGTTACCAATTAAGGACATCAAGTTGTTCTTCTATTAGGAAAAGATGAATAAATTTATCATCTGGTGTCAGAATATGATATTTCTGGTTTGATTACTGCTAACCCTAACATTAAAATTAATGTGTTTGATAAGAAAGATGAATTCGGTTGACGTGTTCCGCTCAGTGCTAGCAGTAACTTGAACACATGTTAGTTAGTTGGTGAAGGTCTGTTTAATGTTTATACAGGGCAATAATAAAGCCTGATGTTAACCACAAGTCAAGATGTGCTCCCTCTGCACTAGCTCTGAAGAATTAAAGCAATAAGATCATAGTTAATGTGTGTGTGTGTGATAAATGACATAAATAAATTAGGTGATGCCTATGAACCACTTTAGTCTAAGGAAATCTACGTTAAAGTGTGAAAAGCAGAAACATTTACTACGGTCCATACAAAACCAGTTAACAATAATAAGAATCATAGAGAGGACATCAGATATGTCTAAATATGAGAGGATATCAGGTATGTCTAAATATGAGTGGATATCAGGTATGTCTAAATAAGAGAGGACATCAGATATGTCTAAATAATAGAGGACATCGGGTATGTCTAAATATGAGGGTACATCAGATATCTCTAAATATGAGAGGATATCAGGTATGTCTAAATAAGAGAGAACATCAGATATGTCTAAATAAGAGAGAACATCAGATATGTCTAAATATGAGAGGATATCAGGTATGTCTAAATATGAGAGTACATCAGATATGTCTAAATATGAGAGTACATCAGATATGTCTAAATATGAGAGGACATCGGGTATGTCTAAATATGAGAGTACATCAGGTATGTCTAAATATGAGAGTACATCAGATATGTCTAGATATGAGAGAACGTCGGGTATGTCTAAATAATAGAGGATATCAGGTATGTCTAAATAATAGAGGACATCAGATATGTCTAAATATGAGAGAACATCAAGTATGTCTAAATATGAGAGTACACCAGACATGTTTAAATATGAGAGTACATCAGATATGTCTAAATATGAGAGGACATCAGGTATTTCTAAATAAGAGAGGACATCAGATATGTCTAAATAATAGAGGACATCAGGTATTTCTAAATAAGAGAGGACATCAGATATGTCTAAATAATAGAGGACATCAAGTATTTCTAAATAAGATGGCTCAAAAAAGTTGTTTATCTGGTTAGCAACATCGATATTACTGAATAAAACACGTTTCTGCAGTTACTCTCTAGACGGCGCTATTTGACGAAGAAAGAAAACTACTTTTATTATTTTAGGCGCCACTTTTATAAAAAAAAAAGGATATTAAAACCGATCAGTGGTTATATTCATTAGTTTTCATTACTACAGACTGGTTTATATAATGAGTTTTGTCTAACATGTAATTCAAATAAGCTATAAATTTGTTTATTTATTTCAGAAGGAGGTAATGAAACGTTCATTAAATTGTATATAACATCAGGCCTAAAATGTTATTAGTTTGATAAGGATACGATTCATTATTTATTATGTTTGGAGACTAAATAAAATAAGTGTTTTAAAATAGCTAAATATTACATATGTATATATATAAATTTATGTGTATTTTTAAAGATGAGATGGGAGGTTACAATACATATATATTAATAAAGTGCGCTCTTTGTTTTTCTTACAGGAAAGCCACAACGGGCTATCTGCTGTATCTACCGAGGGGAATTGAACCGCTGATTTTAGCGTTGTAAATCAGGAGACCCGCTCTTTGTTTTATAGCTTTATAATTAAAACGAATATTGGTTTTGATTAAACATTTGTAGTTTGATAGTCGTTGTTGGATAAAAGAGTGCGATATGAAAGATCCAAACAGAGAGTTCACTCAAAATAAGCCCTTCCATCCTTTCTAGTGATATGATTTATTTTCGATTATTTATATTATTATGACACTTTATTGATTTATGAAAATGTATGGTTTTAGTACTTCCCTTGTAAATCTTTTGTCCAAACAGAGAGTTCACTCAAAATAAGCCCTTCCATCCTTTCTAGTGATATGATTTATTTTCGATTATTTATATTATTATGACACTTTATTGATTTATGAAAATGTATGGTTTTAGTACTTCCCTTGTAAATCTTTTGTTTGAAAAAAAGAGACCCTAAAAAATGAAACTTTATCTGTAAGCACTGGATCAAATTTGAAACCAGCTGTACGACAAGTCCAGAAGATATATGAAGTTTCTGAAATCTTATAATCACTAAACTTTTACTAATGGACAGTTTCCTGAAAGAACCGTATGTGATTTGTTTTATTTTATGGTTTTAAAGATTTAATAACTGAAATACATTTGAATTTTATTTCATTGATGCAGGATAAATTAATACGTGTGAAATTAAACCGTTTTTAATATAACTCACTCTAGAATTATAGTTTGTAATTTTTCATATTGCAAGTTTTAATCGCATCACATGCATAACAACAACATAATCAATCGGAACAGTATACTATTTACACGCAAACAGCCAAGAAATGGAGATTAAAAGTCAATTTGGAAGTTTCGATGAGACTATTCTAGAACAGATTGCCTTTCAGAAGATGTCGAAAATGACAGGTTAATGAAAACGTGTCTTTTTTTTTATTCGAGTGAGAATATGCCACTGTTGTTATAGAAGATGAAACATCTTTCATGTTAAGTCAAGTGTACAAAATGCCATTTCTTCACTTTAGAAATTTAAACTGGTCAGTGACAGTTTGAAGTATCACTTACAACTTGAATTAAATCTTATTAATTGCTATAGTTGCTCCAGAAAACAAGAAAACGTAATTTAACATTCAGCACATGCGTGCTCCACTCCCGCCAGAATTTTATTTATTTCCACTTTGATGGGTTATATAGTTTTTAGTAATCTTGAAATCCGTCTGTCTGCCTGTCTATCTATCATTCGTACACGATGTTAGATTATATTCATTAAAGTATGATCGTTCTTACTGTAGTTTCATATTCATTTAACCTGTTATAAGTTATCATTATGGAGTAGATAAATTACTGCTATGATATGATCTTGAAATATCCTCTAGCCTAAAATCCGTAAACGACTGAAATTGACGTAACAAATTTAATAACTTGAGTTTATGTCAGACATTTTTCAATCCTGATTTTCTGAAATTCATTTGGATTAAACTACACACAAGTAATAAACATTGAATTAAAAAAGTAGTGATACGCGGACAGAAATGCGAAGCGTGTGAACTTTATATGATTTAGTGTGAAGTTTTCGTACTCTAGAGTGATTTGTAAACATTACTCAGCTGTTTATATAAAAATGGATTTTGATGGTTAGAGTTGAAACTGTTGTTGATTAATTAAACCTCTATCTAAAAATGTATTCTTTAAAATAAAATAAAAATCGATTTATGCATCGTTATATGTTGTTTTCAATTACTTATCTAGGAGTAAGTGCAAAAATGAAGTTTTTATAAATCAATATGAAAAAAATAAGATACGTTATGATTTGAGTTTGTAAAGAAATAAGGAACTATGAAAATTTCACGATAGATGGCTCTATAAAAATATTGTTGGCTTAGTGCAAAGCTACACAATAGATTATCACCACGGGGAATCGAATCCTGAATTTTAGCTTTGGAAGTCAGTAAAACAAAGGCCATTTGCGTGAAAAGAAAACACTACTAACAAAACTTAAGATAAAAGTAGAAATATAAAGGCATTTTGAACATTAACATGCAAGCACAACCTTGGTTGATATAATTTTTGACCTGAAGAAACATTTGTTTCAAACAGCACCTAGTCTGTCTTCTTACATTACGTGGATATCTTTATTCTAAATACACGATTACATTGGGTATGTTTCTAGTGAAGTGATCCTAGTATAATATATATTTCTAGTGGAGTGATATCAGTATACTATATGTTATACAATGTGTTTCTAGTGAAGTAATCTCAGTATACTGTATGTTTCTAGTATGTTATCTCAGTATACAATGTGTTTCTAGTGAAGTAATCTCAGTATACTGTATGTTTCTAGTATGTTATCTAAGTATACAATATGCTTCTAGTGAAGTTATCTCAGTATACACTATGTTTCTAGTGAAGTAATCTCAGTATATTTTATGTTTCTAGTGAAGTGATCTCAGTATACTGTATGTTTCTAGTATGTTATCTCAGTATACAATGTGTTTCTAGTATGTTATCTCAGTATACAATGTGTTTCTAGTATGTTAGCTCAGTATACTGTATGTTTCTAGTATGTTATCTCAGTATACAATGTGTTTCTAGTATGTTATCTCAGTATACAATGTATTTCTAGTATGTTATCTCAGTATACAATATGTTTCTAGTGAAGTTATCTCAGTATACACTATGTTTCTAGTGAAGTTATCTCAGTATATTGTATGTTTCTAGTGAAGTGATCTCAGTATACTGTATGTTTCTAGTATGTTATCTCAGTATACAATGTGTTTCTAGTGAAGTAATCTCAGTATACTGTATGTTTCTAGTATGTTATCTCAGTATACAATGTGTTTCTAGTGAAGTGATCTCAGTATACAATATGTTTCTAGTATGTCATCTCAGTATACACTATGTTTCTAGTGAAGTAATCTCAGTATATTGTATGTTTCTAGTGAAGTGATCTCAGTATACTGTATGTTTCTAGTATGTTATCTCAGTATACAATGTGTTTCTAGTGAAGTAATCTCAGTATACTGTATGTTTGTAGTACGTTATCTCAGTATACAATGTGTTTCTAGTGAAGTGATCTCAGTATACAATATGTTTCCAGTATGTCATCTCAGTATACAATATGTTTCTAGTGAAGTTATCTCAGTATATTGTATGTTTCTAGTGAAGTAATCTCAGTATACTGTATGTTTCTAGTGAAGTAATCTCAGTATACAATATGTTTCTAGTATGTTATCTCAGTATACAATGTGTTTCTAGTATGTTATCTCAGTATACAATGTGTTTCTAGTGAAGTAATCTCAGTATACAATGTGTTTCTAGTGAAGTAATCTCAGTATATTGTATGTTTCTAGTATGTTATCTCAGTATACAATGTGTTTCTAGTATGTTATCTCAGTATACAATGTGTTTCTAGTGAAGTAATCTCAGTATACAATGTGTTTCTAGTGAAGTAATCTCAGTATATTGTATGTTTCTAGAGAAGAGCATATTGGTAACCATCCTAATGTGTGGTTTTTATAGCTAACTGTCATTTTACGTGTTTTCTTTATCGATTGAATGTCTTTTGTGTTTTCTGTAACTAGATATCGTTTTCGGTGGTTTATTTGCTGCTTTGTATTTTTTTAACTCACAATCGTTTATCATGTGTTCTGTATCATTTCGCATGTTTTCCACAGTTAACTGCCGTTATGCGTGTTTTTTACATCTAACAATCTTTTTTTAAAGTTCTTCTTGATAGTTATCCTTTTAAGTTTTTTCCGTGTCGGTTTTTAGGTTAGCTGACTTTTAAGTGTTTTATTTATAATTAGAAGGTTTTATACAGCTAACTATTGTTTTATTCGATTTGTGTATATGGTTGTTGTTTAACGAGTTTTCTACGTAATTTATATTTCTATTTGTTAACTTAGAATATGTTAGTATACTGTAAGGTTATAGTGAAGTGATCCCAGTATGCTACATGTTTCTAGTGAAGTGATCCCAGTAAAGATTTTTCAAGAAGAATTGTCGATGTTCGTAATTTTCTGTATTATAACATCGAATTATAGTTGTAGTTCTAGCATGAATGTTTTTCATAAAATACGGTATTGAAATATTAGTTAAAGAGAGAGCCATACCTATGCATGCTTTTAGTGATATTTCACAAAATCGAAGTTAACAAGCCATTTTGACAATTCTAAGAAAACAACATATAAATTGTATTTATTTTAAAGATTTATATATTATTAATCAAATTACCAGTAATTTAGATGTTGCTAGACAGATATAAATGCATGAAATGTCAACTATAACTTTACATTTAATTACAGATGGCAGCACAGCCAAAAAGTATGAGCTGTATTATGCAAATATTTTATCCTTGTCAAGTGATCGAGACATTAATAAGACTCTGACAGAATATATTAGTGGATATAAAGAATAAATTAGTGAATTTCATCTTGAGTTAGTGCCAGAACGTGAGTGTACAAAAATATATCACATTTGTTTTGTTCCATAATTATGGAAAACAGCAAGTACGTTTATTAACACAGATAACACTTAACTAACCAACTGCTATAAATTATCGCTGCAGACTTAATACGCAAAACGCTTAACATAAAAAAAACAACGAATACTTGATATTTTTAAGTTTCAATCATTCATAAGTTTAGTTCGGTTTCAATACACTGGAGACCTAAGTTTCACCTGTGTTATTAGAGGGACGGCAGTTAATTAACAACACTCAACGACAAATTTTTCGTTACTCTAATTGAATAGTGGGATTTGGCCGTCACTCTAATAATGCACTCATGGCCCCAAATATAACAATGTGCGAAGTGCGATTTTTTTTGCAACAAAGAGCCTCTAGCCTTGGACCCCCCGGATGTATAAGAGAGATTATAATTACGTAATAACTCACCAAAAAAAGCACTTCATCAAAATTTGTCGTTTAATGTCAGCATGAATGTGAGATTATTTAATCATATTTGAACAAGCTATACCTAAATACAAGACACTTTCTTTTTTTCTGGGGCAATAAAATGGAATTGGTTATATTATAGAAATAATAAGTTTTCGTCGTTAACATAGAGTTATTTTGAATTATAAATAGGGCACGTCAGAACAATATATTTATGGTAAAACCCAATAAAAACTGAGTTGTCATAAAAATATCCTCAAGTTATAGGGTATCAAATTAGTATTGAGGTCAATTGGGTTATTTACATGGTTATTTACAAGGGTTACTTCAGTGTATTTTGTTACTCTAACTGTGTTGAATTAAGAGGAAATTCATCAAATGTAAGGACGGTTAGTTTAAACATTTGTGTCGCTCTTTGCAGTTTTAAAGAAAAGTTATCAAAGTTAACACCATAAAGTAATCTATGTATATAACCGGAGTTATCAAAGTTAACACCAAAAAGTAATCTATGTACATAACCAGAGTTATCAAAGTTAATACCATAAAGTAATCCACGTCTATAACCGGAGTTATCAAAGTTAACACCATAAAGTAATCTACGTACATAACCGGTGTTATAAAAATTAACACCATAAAGTAATCCACGTATATAACCGGAGTTATGAAAGTTAACGCCATAAAGTAATTATGTACATAACCGGAGTTATCAAAGTTAACGCCATAAAGTAACCTATGTACATAACCGGAGTTATCAAAGTTAACGCCATAAAGTAATCTATCTACATAACCTG
>NW_013670215.1:76664-82839 GCF_000517525.1 Limulus polyphemus
AAAGTAATCTATCTACATAACCTGCGTTATCAAAGTTAACGCCATAAAGTAATCTACGTACATAACCGGAGTTATCAAAGTTAACACCATACAGTATCCTACGTACATATACGGAGTTATCAAAGTTAACACCATAAAGTAATCTACGTACATAACCAGAGTTATCAAATTTAACGCCATAAAGTAATCCACGTACATAACCGGAGTTAGCAAAGTTAACACCATAAAGTAATCTACGTAATAACCGGTGTTATCAAAGTTAACGCCATAAAGTAATCTACTTACATAACCGGAGTTATCCAAGTTAACACCACAAACTAATATATGTACATAACCGGAGTTATCAAAGTTCACACCATAAAGTAATCTATGTACATAACCGGAGTTATCATAGTTAGCACCATAATGTAATCCACGTATATAACCGGAGTTATTAAAGTTAACGCCATAACGTAATCTACGTACATAACCGGAGTTATCAAAGCTCACACCATAAAGTAATCTACGTACATAACTGGAGTTATCAAGTTCACGCCATAAAGTAATCTAAGTAAATAACCGGATTTATCAAAGTTCACACCATAAAGTAATCTCTGTACATAACCGGAGTCATCAAAATTCACACCATAAAGTAACCTATGTACATAACCGGAGTTATCAAAGTTCACACCATAAAGTAATCTACGTACATAACCGGAGTTATCATAGTTAACGCCATAAAGTAATCTACGTACATAACCGGAGTCATCAAAATTCACACCATAAAGTAACCTATGTACATAACCGGAGTTATCAAAGTTCACACCATAAAGTAATCCACGTATATAACCGGAGTTATCAAAGTTAACGTCATAAAGTAATCTACGTACATAACCGGAGTTATCAAAGTTAACGCCATAAAGCAATATATGTACATAACCGGAGTTATCAAAGTTCACACCATAAAGTAATTTACGTACATAACCAGAATTATGAAAGTTAACGCCATAAAGTAATCTATCTACATAACCTGACTTAACAAATTTAACGCCATAAAGTAAATTAAGTAAATAACCGGATTTATCAAAGTTCACACCATAAAGTAACCTATGTACATAACCGGAGTTATCAAAGTTCACACCATAAAGTAATCTACGTACATAACCGGAGTTATCATAGTTAACGCCATACAGTAATCTACGTACATAACCGGAATTATGAAAGTCAACGCCATAAAGTAAATTAAGTAAATAACCGGATTTATCAAAGTTAACGCCATAAAGTAAATTAAGTAAATAACCGGATTTATCAAAGTTCACACCATAAAGTAATCTATGTACATAACCGGAGTTATCAAAGTTCACACCATAAAGTAATCTATGTACATAACCGGAGTTATCATAGTTAACGCCATACAGTAATCTACGTACATAACCGGAATTATGAAAGTCAACGCCATAGAGTAATCTATCTACATAACCTGCGTTATCAAAGTTAACGCCATAAAGTAATCTACGTACATAACCGGGGTTATCAAAGTTAACACCATACAGTATCCTACGTACATATACGGAGTTATCAAAGTTAACACCATAAAGTAATCTACGTACATAACCGGAGTTATCAAAGTTAACATCATAAAGTAATCTACGTAATAACCGGTGTTATCAAAGTTAACGCCATAAAGTAATCTACTTACATAACCGGAGTTATCAAAGTTAACATCATAAAGTAATCTACGTAATAACCGGTGTTATCAAAGTTAACGCCATAAAGTAATCTACTTACATAACCGGAGTTATCCAAGTTAACGCCAAAAAGTAATCTATGTACATAACCAGAGTTATCAAAGTTAATACCATAAAGTTATCCACGTCTATAACCGGAGTTATCAAAGTTAACACCATAAAGTAATCTACGTACATAACCGGAGTTATTAAACTTCACACCATAAAGTAATCTAAGTAAATAACCGGATTTATAAAAGTTAACACCATAGAGTAATCTGTGTACATAACCGGAGTTAACAAACTTAACGCCATAAAGTAATCTATGTAGATAAGTATAAATGTGTGTATCTGATTTAGAATCTGTTTTGAGAAAGTGGCTGACAATTTCGAGGAAATCTTGGAAAGAAACTCAGTTTCCCTCCTTTTTACCCCCTCTCTCAAAGACTGGATTTACTTAAATGAGTAAGCAATCGGACAACTGATTCGAGTTTGGCAGCCTTTTAAATAATCGCCTTAAGGCCACGGATGAGGTCTGGGCGTCGGTGACAAAATATGTGAAACTTACGTGAAACAAAAATTATGTCTCATGCAGCGCGTAGAACGGACATTGACGGTCCTAGGGTTTCGGCCGAAACCCCTATTTATGTAAGTTATTTATGGAAAAATACCTCAGAAGAATGGAGCATGCTGACATGTTATTTCAGTAGTGCACACATGTAAGTATATGACAGCCAATAACTGTACAGAATTGTTTAAATTAGTAATATAATTTAACAATTAATAACTACTCTGCATGTAGATAATAATGATGATTTGTTGACTACTCATTGGATGTTTGTGGATTTTATGTGAACAGCCAGGTAATTTTTAAAGCAATATTTCATGCACAATTGCTTCCATATTTAATCTCATAGTATCTATTTTTTTACAATTGTTCTGCTCCAAGATCCCCGTAGTATTAGCATGCTTTATACGATGACTGTGATTCACACAATATGTATTGACTTTTGACCTCACAATTTAGAACCCCCTTTCAAATATTCTGCGTACGGGCCTGATTTATAGCAATGCTTTTAAACTCATTATTGCCTGGTGCATTTACTAATTACTAACATAAGCTAAAGACAGAACTTTGTAATCAGGAAAGTTATTGTTAAAGGTATTAAAAGTGTTAGTAAAATAAGCTAAACGCAGAACTTCGTAATCAGGATTTCCAATTGTTAATGTTAGAAGTTATTTTTTTCAGAGATTTTGCCAACTTCTTTGTGTTTATACTTGTATGTCGCTCAAAGTCATAATAATGTGCAGAAAATTTAATAAAAAGGCATTCTATAGATGCTTTCAATAAAACATTTTATAAAAAAGACACAGCAAGAGGCGCCCTAATAGGACTCCTCAGTATCGACTGATCGTGACGAAACGTTCAGAATCTTAAAAGCATTTTGTGTGACACACGAGATGTTTCAATTCGTAAGCGGCATGTCTATTGCCATGACAAATCACAGCGCAGCAGGACAGTTTTTATGGAAGTTTTTACCACCAACATATTAAGCGAGTGAACCAGTTGTAACAACTCCAACTGTGCGTTTATAAGCAAATCTGTTTCTTAGACAGTTCTTTCGAAAGGCCTTCGTTGTCTGCACACTTCGTCATTTACGGTATTGATAAAGACAAATATACAGATTAGTGTGACGTGATATTTTCTTTTAATATATTTAAACAGACTAGTGAATCATTATTCACTGTATGAATATATCTTAAAAGGTTATTTTGATTTCCGATATTTTTATATCTAGATATACAGACTAGTTGGTCGTCACTTACTGTATTTATATATCTAAATAGGCTATTTTGACGTAATTTCCGATATTTATATATCTTGATATACAGACTAGTAGGTCGTCTCTTACTGTATAAATATACCTCATTATTATATCTAACACTTACAATCATCAAGTAGAATATTTTGGTGGATTTTAATGAAACCATTTACCACTAACGAACGCTCAGTAAAAGATAATTTTGGTATGCTGGAATACCTCAGGAATTTTACTTTATTTGAACCAGTATATAGCGCAGGTTTTGATATTCAATCATTTACCTCAATATCCTGTTGGTAAAAATGACTGGTCTATGCGGTAATTCGTTTTTTGAGAACTGTGATGTTGTAAATGGTCTAACTAAAGGTGTATTTCTTGACCTACTTAATTTCGCAACAAAGAATCACATTTTCCGTTCAAGGAATATTTCATAGCCAAAGTGATAGTGTAGCAGAGATATCTACCTGTCTACCTAATGTTATCAAGAAAAATGTCACGTGCAAAAATCTAAATATCTAGTCTATTTAACGTCATCTCTGATATTATTACAGCTACATATAGATATTAGTATGATTCTTGAGTGAAACCGGTCGATAAATAAAAGTTAGTTATTTTATGTTACGAAATCCAACTAAGATTGTAATGTTTAAGATTATAGGTCAGTTAAAAATTACAAGTATTTTAGATACTTATAGAAACAATGTGCAAGTTTTGTGGTCGAGAAATTAAAAGATTTTTTATTGAGAGGGTTCGTGAGATATCGGGCATAGCGCAGCTTAGTTTCTTTACACCTTCTAAAATTGAACATCACGGTTCAATACCATGTTGAGCACAGAGAAGATATGTTTTTATAACTTTGCGCTTAAAAACAAACCAAGAAACTCAATTGTTTGTCGTTAAGCGCAAATCTGCATAATAGGCTATCCGCGATCTGTCCTCTCTGGGGGATCCAACCCCGGATTATTACGTTGTATGCTCGTCAACTTTCCGCTAACCCACCGGGAGGATATATAACAACGCCTCGTAATAGCTTATACCTCTTTATTTTGAACACTGTGGTAAGTGTTTTGTGACGTGTTAAGTAGTTAAAACAATCACCTTGTTCAATACAAGCAAAATTACGTATTGTTGCGTATTTGCTCGTTTGTTAATTTCAGGTATAAATTCTTTCCGAGGAACTTCAGTGATACAAGTCCTTTCTTAATTTCAACTAGTTTATTCTTTCTCGATACAACGTTGTAATACATAGAATTTCTAATCAGTACGTTAAACTGAACTACTTTTATAACACACGCTATAAATCACACTACTGCCTACTGTTCGCTTGACTCAATTATCATTCTCATCCATCTATCAATATCTCTTCAATCTATCTGCCGATATAGCAGGCTTATATACTAAAAAATAGGGCGTCTAGCAAACACTGGGACATTCTCGGGGTTCCCCATAATTCTAGAAATTCCAGCGCGCATGCTCCCAGCGTCAAACAAATTTTCAGGCAACTCTTCGTAAGGTGGGCGTCCTGTTATCAGATCCACTAGCAACCGAATTTCCTGACCAAACACCAGCTTTGCTGGAATGTATCCAGTGGCTTCATGCTCTACTGTTCCATAGGCCATCAACAGTAGAGGGAGTAAGACATCCCAGTCATCTTGGCGGCTATTACAAAACTTTGCCAATTCCTGCCCCAGTGTACTTTTGCGCTACCATCCCATCAGACTGTGGATGAAGTAGCGCTGTTCTGATATTTCATATGCCAAACAACTTGCAGCATTCATGGAACACAGCTGATTCAAAGTTACGGCCTTGATCTGAATGCAGTTCATATGGCATACCAAATCTGAAGAAGAAAACACTAATAGCCGAAGCTACAGTTGTAGCTTCCTGATTTGGTATTGCATATGCCTCAGGCCACTTGGTGAAATAATCTATCACCACACAAATGTACCTGTTTCCAGCACGAGTTTGAGGCAAAGGACCAGCGATGTCAATGGTTACTATTACCATTGGTGTGCCAATTTGATATAACTTCATTGGAGCACGTCCCTTATGCTTGGGTCCCCTTTTAGCACAACATGTACTACATATCCTGCACCATTCTTCCACATCCTGCCTTATACTTATCCAGTAAAAGCTCTGTCGTAGGTGACTCAATGTTTTCTTAACTCCGAGATGTCCTCCTGTTAAACCATCATGGGATTGACGTAGCACAACTTCCCATATCTTTCTCGGTATAACCGTTTGTCAGGTCGTCACTTTCCCATCTGCAGTTTCCCATCTCCAGAGAAGAATACCATCTTCAAGCTTCAACTGGTCCCATTGTGCCCAATAGTTCTTTGTCAGGGCTTAGACTAGACACCTTCTCTCAAGCAGGGCGCAAAACACTTGCTTCTAGAAAATCAGTTATTGGCTTCAAATATTGGTTTTTCTCCTGTTCTGCTCTAATATCTATACCTGGTTCCACTTCACCATCATCAACTCCTTCAGTCACTTTGACTTCAGCTTGATGGCACCTGGTTAGTCCAACTTCTCTTTTAACACTTACCTTTGGCCTTTGTTCTTCCCAAACATCATTTTATAAAAATTAACTACACACTTCCTCGGTAGTAAGTAGTCCAACCCTAGTATGCATTGGTCTTCAGTGTC
>NW_013670215.1:83824-85280 GCF_000517525.1 Limulus polyphemus
GCTGTTGAGACTTTCACAATGCTGGTTGGTGGGCGTCCCTCAACACCAACCACTACTGGTTTCCTCGAGGCTGCCTTATTGGTAGTATTCTTCTTACACTGGCTCCTCATATGTCCTTGCTCTCCACAGTTCCAACAACCTTTCTGGGTAGCAGCCTTTCCTACCGTGGCATCTTTCCTGTTTTGAAGTTGCCGACATTGAGCTCTCTTATGCCCAGGTTTGTTACGGTGCCAGCAAAGTCCCTCAAATCTCTCTGAAAGCTGCCCTTTTCTGGCCTTGAATCCTGTTGACTGTACCAATCTTGGTACCTCTGTGCTGGACTTAATGTAGGATTCGAACTCAAGAGCTCTGGTCATTGCATCCTGCATAGTAGAAGGGTGTACTTGCTTCACTTGTATCTTCAGTTGTGGACTGTCCAAGGCGTCCACAAACTGATCCCCCAGCAACAGCTTGAGGACATCAGGTGGAGCAGTTGGGTAGGTCTTGTGTGCCATACTTTCCAAATCCTGTGCCAACTCTTGCAGGCTCTCCCCCTTTAGCACGGACACTCGTCCTAAACCTAGCCCTGTATACTTTGGACTGATTTTGAGTTCCATACCTGAGTTCTAGTGCAGCTACCAGTGCTCTATAGCTCTGCTTGTCATCTGCTGACAAAAGTCCAAGTATTTCCAGTGGTTGTCCCTTCAAGCTCGTTGCCAGGTACACTGCTTTCTGCTCCTCTGCCCATCCATTCATTTCTGCTAGGAGCTCAAATTGTGCTCTATATGCTTCCCATGGTGCCTTCCAATCGAATTCATGTGGCTTCCTTCGTACTAGACCACTCATGACTGGAATGTGACTTCTGGCACGACTATAGATGGCTGCTTTAGGGTTTAGCTGCTGGGTCTGAAAGGGGCTTCCTGTTGTCTGGGCTGATTAGATCCATGACTAATATATTTTCCCTGTGTAAAAGATAGTAAATCGTCCTTTAATGTATTTAATTCACTTTGAAATTTACTAATCTTTTCTATTTGTGTGTGCTGACTTTCTCTGAACTGTTGGATGCTTTCTTCTTGTTTATTTTCTTTTTCCTCCAACCACTGCTGTAGTCTCTCTTCTTGTTTCTTTTCTTTCTCCTCCAACAACTGCTGTAATCTCTTTTCTCGTTCTTCTTGTTTCTTTCCTTTTTCCTCTAACAACTGTTGTAATCTCTCTTGTTTATTTTGCTGTTCGGGCTGCCACTGTTGCAGGTTTTCTTACCACTGCTGTTGTCTCTCTTCGTGTTTCTTTTCTTTTTCCGCAAACAACTGCTGAAATATTTCTTCTTGTTTATGTTCTTTCTCCTACAACCACTGCTGTAATCTCTCTCTTCTTGTTTATTTTCTCGTTCTTCCAACCACTGCTGTAGTCTCTCTTCTTGTTTCTTTTCTTTCTCTTCCAACAACTGCTGTAATCTCTTTTCTCGTTCTTCTTGTTT
>NW_013670215.1:85315-87543 GCF_000517525.1 Limulus polyphemus
TCTCTCTTCTTGTTTATTTTCTCGTTCTTCTTGTTTCTTTTGCTGTTCTGGTATTGCTGCCATCAAATCTGCTAAGCTGTAGTTTGATTTGCCACATTTGGTTTCCATCTTCTTCTTTCTTTTTTTTTATCCCACTCTCTGACACCAATTTGTTGCGTATCTGTTTGTTTGTTAATTTCAGGTATAAATTCTTTCAGAGAAACTTCAGTGATACAAGTCCTTTCTTAATTTAAACTAGTTTATTCTTCCTCGATACAACTTTGTAATACACAGAATTTCCGATCAGTACGCTAAACTGAACTACTTTATAACACACACTATAAATCACAGTGATTCACATACTTTACTTACTGTGCCTACTGTTTGCATGATTCAATTATCTATCTTTTCAATCTATCTGCTGATATCGCTGGTTTTCTTTGCCAGGCTTATATACTAAAAAAAGAGGGCGTCTAGCAAACACTGGGACATTCGCGTGGTTCCCCGATAACTCTAGAAACTCCAGCGCTATCTCCCAGCGTCACGCGATTTCCGCTGTCGTAACAGTATCTTTCTTGCTCTGATAGTTTCTAGCTTTTCGTTTTGGACACTGCGGTACATATTGATCATTGGTCAAGTAGTTAAAACAAACAAGATTTCGTACCTTTCTTGGCCTATGTTTTTGTTTGTAAATCAAAATGCATATAATACATTAATTTCTACAACTTTTGTCTTGTTTGATATTTAATAGTTTTTTCTGCTTATTCAACTGAGATTATACACGATCATTTTTTAATGGATTTTAAGTTTTGATAACCATTATTTTACTCCCGTATACCTTTATACTCTAGGTGGTTTTGAAAGTTGTTTCGCAAAACATACGTTTATAAACAATTATGTTTTAGGTGTTTTTTGTGGTTTGGTTTAATTACTCTCCAGGCGGAAATAGTTTCAGTGTAAGTGTTAAATTCGGAGCTGTGGCATAATATCAAAGAATCAGAACTAGTAGTATTTGAATGATCTAAACTGGTCGCGTCACAGACTGTCTTTCGTTTGAAATAGTTTAGCAGAAATATGTAAACTTTTTCATAATTAGTATAATTAGTAATCGCTATTCATCATAATATGATGCCTGGAAATATATATATGCAAATTGATTACTTTCAAAACTCAAGAATTTCAGATTAAAAAAAAAGTAAAGAAGAATCTTAACTAATATTCTATTTGTCCAACCTACCACGTGACACGACCGTAATGTGATGAAGTGAATGCACGTGCGCAATAGATCATCTTTACCCACCTTACACAACAATATTTTGAAATACTCTAGATGTCCATGGTATGCTGCTTTGTTAAGTAGACGCTAACGGGACAATCCACTTATATCACGTGGCACGCGCCCTCACGTAGCTGACGAGAATAACTTTATTGACCTGCTGCCATGTTCTGTGTGTGCCAAAGATTTATGTTACATATTCAGGCACAATATGGTTTTGTAAAAGCTTAACTTTCATGACCCTTTACTTACTGTTCTTCACCGTTTACATAATAAAATTAGCACTATTTTCACTACAGTGTTAGTTTCGAGTTCACGATTACGTTTGTACATTATTAAATAGATTCAAAATTATATTAGAACAAACCGGTGAAAAACCAAATTAAAATTACTGATTCATCAGCTTAGTATGACGAAGGAACATCTACATGATGAAACAACTAAGGAACAGTTTTATATATATATAAAACTGTAACAAACTTCTAGAAATGAAACGTTCAAAATAATTACGATACACAATGCACTAGTTTGATTTAAAGGACAACTATTATTACCGGATACATTAATATTGTTACGTCTCCGTTTGTTAATTAACTTTCCGTAACTTCGTTCCGACGAAACTTTAGCGACACAAGTCCTTACTTAATAAAACTGGTTTATTCTTCCCGAATACAACTTTACGATACACTTATTTTCAACAATCGCGCTAAAACAAACACTATATCAACGAACGTCAATAATACTTCTGACTGCAGTTCAATTACTCACTATCTACAAACACACATTACATTATTCTCCCGTCACGTTGTCACCCTCTTTTATATACCAAACTAACCTATATCTAGTAAATACTAGAGCATTCGCCAAGGTACGGGATAGTTCTAGAAACGTGGTGTCACACTAGTCATATGACTCGCTGACGCAACAATATATTTTAATAGAATTAGCGCCAATTATTTCTTCTGAACCAATA